>NC_045806.1:105107650-105407650 GCF_009873245.2 Balaenoptera musculus | reverse complement strand
AATATGTCCCTTTTATATTTTAGTTTCTAAGACAAGAGAACCATAATTAGAAGTTAAATGCTGAATACACATAGGGAAGTATTCATCCAATTAGGTGAAAATGACTCAGTTTTATTACTGCAGTGGAGAACAGAGCAATCTAAGAATGGTGAAGATCTCATATATCAACCAATATATGCATAATTTAATGTATAGTATATATTATGTATATAAATAAATCATTCTATAAACCAAAGTGTATTAAAGATTTTCTAATCTAAGCATTGATTACTTGAATATTTTCCATGTTAAATGACAAAACTGTAAAACTGTAACCCTTGCTAATTGCAAATTTTTCAAAGTCTCTTATATGGAAGGTCTTTAGTAATAGAAGGTCATGTAAACTGTGTAATAAGTCAAATGAGATATTCTGCTAACTGTGGATATGACAGAAGAGGGACTACATGGATATAAATGCACACATTGTTACTTATCCTAATGAGGCATCACTATTTTTGTTCTGCAGATGTTTTTAGTCTGTAATTAATCATTTTGTGAAATTATTTTCTTCTGAAAACTAACAGTAGATGTTTCTTTTTCCTCCCTCTGACCATTCATCAATCTCATCTTATCAGATCACTATGTCCAGAATAGTCAGAGACAAAGTAGCATGTTTTACACACACTAAATGTGTTATTAATACAACATTTACAGAAAGAAAATTTTAAAAATTATATTTGGATATAATGAGTTTGGTTTGACCTAATAAAGGCCTGAGGGCTAAATTTACAATTCCCCCTTTGAAGCTTGCAGGAGTTGTTTAAATAAATTTTTTCAGAAAGGTAGTATCAGTTGGAATTATAACCTAACTCAAGAAGGGCTTAGGTGTTTTTACTCCCCATTTAACCTAACATCTAGCATGCTACCTGAGAGTTCTAATAAATATTTGGTTCAGTGAAGGAAAGAATAAATAAATGTGTTCTTGGCTGACCAATTCAGAGCAGATTTGTTTAAAATCCTTTTGGATTTGTTTAAAAAGCCAGGCGTATCTTGGGCATATGTCTAAAATCCTTTTGGATTTGTTTAAAAAGCCAGGCATATCTTGGGCATATGTCTAAGCTTAGGAGTTAAGTACAGGGAGGATAATTACTTGTTCTAAGACAAAATATCAGACCATTATATTGACAATATTCATTTCCATTGTTCATTTCCTATGTTCTTAAGTTCTCAAAATGTCTCTGAAACTTAAGAGCAGCAGAAGCACAGAATAGCAGAACTAGATTAGCCCATATGCCACAGACCAGGGAACCAATGCAAGGGTAAAGTATATCAATGCAACTCTAAAGTATGTCAGCTGTAATTATAAATTTGGGGATCAGAATATGACCACCATGCAAGTTTGTGGACCCAGTAGACACACGATGATTCAGACATGGGAGGAAAATGTATTAACTGTCCTCCATATGCCCCCCCAACAGAGAAAGGGATCTTTGGGTATCAATGTCAACTCATATTCTGGGTCCAACAGTCCTTGAAATGTTGAATATTCCCTTTTTCCCAATGTACAACTACACAAGCAAATGGTCATAGGTCCCTTTGGAGAAGAACTGGGGAATCAGTACCATATACACTTGTTGTGTTTCAGAGTTCTTCTTCATGGAGACCCAGTATCCCCTTCAGTCAATGGGTCTTGGCCTGAGAATTGGCTTACTTTTCAAAGCTAGGATCATGACTCTTTATTGAAGCAGCTGGCCTCAGCCTCATAATCATCCATACTTGATTATTTTGGGGTGTGTAGATTGGGCAATCCCCTGTTTGACTGCCCATTTAGATTGCCTCTGAGTATACTGTGTTCTATTAACCATGTCTATAGCTCTCTGCAGGTCAGGTCCTACACGCTACCATTTCGACCCTGCCTCTTATTACAGTATCATGCCTACCTTGTTACTTATGATTACATACCAGTACTTGGCATCTATTATTTTGGGATTCTATCATATCCATTGATATCAAGGTCAGTTCTGTAATAGTATCTCCTACTCTCAGCCCAGGACTTCAAAGAATAGCCATGTCTGAGCTTCTCAACAATATTGGTGGCCCAGCACGAGTGCATTCCTTACCACTTTTGTCAGTAGAGTGTCTCCTGGGACTTCCTACAAAATATAGCTCCCTGGAGGGTTTTCTAGACGTACATAGTATATCCATATCAGCTTCTCTGAGCCTTTGAGTCTTTCCTCCAGTGTTTTCCAGGTAAGTCCTGGCATTTCTACTTCACTTAGTGAGAGCTATCTCTTTTCCCAAACCTACGAGAAGCCACTTAACAGTGTATTAGCACCATTTCCTATGGTCCTTGTCAAGATATTAAATCCTGTATTACAAGAGAGTGGCCTTATCCTGATACACTCTTCCTTATCTAACTTTATATTTTGTCTCATTTGACTCAACACTCTTAGAATCCAGCCTCAATATATTCTGAGTTCATTTTGGTACATGTTGGCTAGATCCTGTGGCAATTTCAGTGTATAGCCCCTTTTATTTTTTAGAATGCCTAGCACTTCTTTGACTAGTTTATGTTGTAACTTGACTCTAATTATTGGCCTGTTAGCCAGGAAGCATGCAGGCAGAACCTGAAGGGGCAATGTTTTGCCTTTGGGGGGATGGTCCTGTTAGTTGTCTTTAAGCAAGGTGGTGGGCTGCCTTCAACATGGAAAAGTAGGCTATTTTTGTAGACCCAGAGGATTGAAGGTGATATTGAGATACAAGATTTTCAAGTGCACCAGTACAGATGTACTCATCCCAAGTCTTGATAACACAACCTTTCCCAATCAGGATCCTGACTTTGGCATATCAGGCCTGCCTGGGATGAGAATTCAGCCTTCTGGAGTGCTGATATTCTTATAAATATGTACTGGGCCTGATTCTCTCCATTTACTTCCCTCCAGGTTCAGGAGATGAGAGTCCCTTGATATGCTGCCAAGGAAATTCTCTGGCTTTCATACTTCCCGTTATATTGCTTATTAATCATCATCAGCCTTTCACTGTCTTTCTCCAGTGCATAGATGACCCCTAGCACAGTCATTTTTTTGGAAAAGTTCTTATAATTATTCTCTCTCACCACTCCCCCCACAAAACTCTCAAATACCTGGGATATCATACCTTCCAGGTCATTCCCCTCCTTTAGCATTTCATCCCAGTTTATCACCGGTGAAAAGTTTGTGTTGTTCAACAACCACGTGCCAGGGGCTGTCAGTTACACATCTACTACCAGTTATCCATCACATTTTAGAGTTTGTTCATAAGAAACTACCTAATATCAATTCTTTTATGTTAGGTTCCTCAGGAAACAGATTCTGAGACTCTCACAGTTGCTTACAGGAGATTTACTAGGTAACAACACTGGATTGAGCAGAGGGAGAAGTAGAACTGGGAGAAAGTTGCACCAGTGGCCTCAGCTATCCTATAGGGAGCTCTGGAGCTAGAATGGCCCTTCAGAGTTCTTTGGCCATGAGACAAGAAGGTCAGGCTTTTATGCTCCATTTTTGAAAAGTCACTGGATGTGAGCTGACCCCATGGAAGAGATAAGGCTTTTAGCGAGACAGCTATCTTTTGCTGAGGTCAATTCATAGAAAGAGATCCAGGTGAGAGCCAGTAGTCACAAACCCTCCAAACAGCTGGGGTCATTACTGCCTCTTCCTGAAGGGGAGAGTTGAGCAGATCACCATAGCGCCCGCTACGTGTTCCTAGAGAAGATTTGCAATTTTACAGGGGCTCTCTGGAAGCCTTGGACTTTAAAACAATGGAATAACTTATGACAGCAATTCTAATTGAGTTAACTTGAAAGGAAAGAGAATTTTAGAACAGGTAGTGTACTTGGTGGTCCTCAAATAGGTCAGAGTGTCCTGCTCAGGTCTGAAGCTGGCTAGTGTCCCTGCCAGCTTTCTACATTATACAAACTCCAATATTGTGTAAAGTGTAATACAAACCTGTGGCTGCCATCTGCAGGGTTTGTGTTGGATAAGACTTGGATTTATATGAAAGTCTTTGCTGGAAAAAAAGGCCCTGAGCTTGATTTCTGTGCTCCAAAGAGCTCCTATGCCTAGCCGTCCACAGCCAGATATCAGTGTTTAAAGCCATCCTCCCAGTCCTCCTTACAGTTTCTTCTGCCCTTTCTGCTTGCAGTTCTCATATTTCAACTCACCATACAATGGCTGCTAGCTGCATGCATGTAATGATTTTCTGAGAAAAGATTATTAAAATGCCTGAGAGAGGAGATTATATTTTTAAAAAGCAAAACTCAGAAAGATTGATAAAATGGACAAACTATGCTCCTTCTGAGTTGAATATGTAATTAAGAAGTTAGATTTGTCCTTTAATAGAGCAAGGTGTTCCACCATATCTTAAGAATAAGTGGGAAGAGGAAAAAGAGAAGCTAATTTTAATGTGTATGAATAATAATTAGAATCCTAAATTGTTCCCATAAAATTAAAAAAATCCTCACTATTTGTCTTTATTTTTTCTTAGTTTGAATAATATCTCACAAATATTAAGTAATTTGAAAAATCCTTGCTATGGCAATATGGTTATTCAAGTGAAAAATTAGCACTTTAAGGGACTTCCAAGTCCACAATGAAATGTTTCTTATAACAATCGCCTCACCGTTAAATTGGATTCACTTTCAAGTCAGTCTCCTTTCAGGCAAAATTACCACGTGTAATTAGCTTACACAGAGACTTGCTCTAGCCAAATTAGGCTGTCACTTTATATACAAAGTATATTGTAACGTGAAGGGTCAAAGACCCTCATAATTATAACTGCAAAAGATTTCTCTAATGATAATAATACCCTTGCCTTTAATGGGACTGAGTTTTAGTTTTAACGAAGGTCTAGCAAACGCAGAGATAATGTCTGGTTGAGGAATGGGGTGGGTAGAATTGAGTACCTTTCTGAAACAAACTATCCCTGACCTTCTTCTCTATGAATGATTTTATTCAGGATGGCTTGTTACGGATTATTATTT
The DNA here is from genome assembly GCF_009873245.2 of Balaenoptera musculus. Lineage (NCBI taxonomy): Eukaryota > Metazoa > Chordata > Mammalia > Artiodactyla > Balaenopteridae > Balaenoptera > Balaenoptera musculus. The sequence continues at coordinate 105,402,654 of NC_045806.1, read as the reverse complement.
CTCGCCCTTCCTATGGCATGAATAGTTTACAAAATCAATAAACAATGACTACCAAGAAATTCACAGCATTTTAATACAAGATTTCCTAAATTCCTGACTTGGACAACAATTCCTTGGAAATAACTGACAGAAAGAAGTTGAATATTTTGTGAGAAAAGCAATGCAAAGCACAGAGAAAGCAGTGTAGGCATAGTTGAAGGGTAACTGTAAACAGAAATAATATTTCTGAAGCAGGTCATACATTAAGAGAGACGTGTGAGACATGAAACAAAAACACCCTATCTAGACTGTGGGACTCTTCCTTTTTCAGTCAACAAAGGGTAGCCCTTCTGAATGTTTTTTCCCTTTGGAGACCTGGAAATACTTGCCAAAAAAGAATACATACTTCAAAACAGGAAAGGAGGGGATGGAAGTGACCTCTGTACTTTGAATGAGGACAAACATGTAAATATGAGTGTGACAGGATGCAGTAGGAGCACCATCTAATAGAGAGAAGGAGTCCCTTAAAGAATGAGATATTTACCAGGGGAAATATCTTGGTGGCAAACGGATGGAAATAATAGTTTCTCACAATTTATCTCTGCTAGGTTGGCCCATGCTGCCAAATAAGCAATATGCTCATGTTCAAAATGTCCCTCCTTGTTGAGAGAGCCACACAACCTCAGATCTTTCTTTACTTCCGCATTCCATATATCACTCAGGCACACCTGCTTGGTAGAAGCTAGTTGTATGACTACACTCTGGTAAAAAAGGGATACTGAAATTTGTTTAAATTTCTACATGTGAAAGGCAACTTTAGGAAACTACTAACATGGGAAGGGGATTTTCAAAAGATATTGGGCAGCCACAAATTGCATAGTTCCTCTAAGGCAATAAAGATGATTCTCAGCTCAACTATGAAGGGACAAGAGCTATGCAGGAGTCTGAGAAAACCAACAGTCCATACTGAAACAGAGGGACAGAGGACTCCAGGAGGGAAGTGTTCAGGAAAAAAATGGAATTGATAAATTAACTGAAGAAATTGATCATTCTTTAGGCATGACAAGGACTTAAAATTTCTGTTGAAGAATTTTGGTAGGTAGGTATGCAGACAGTTTAGAAAATGGAGAAAATAACACAATGTTTACCTTCAAGGATATACCTAAAGTTGTTCAAAAGGAAGGTAAAATCATTATACACTATTTGGCTCAGCAGTGAATCACATTTAAACAATCATAACAATGTAAACATTTAATGATGACAACAAAAAGTGGTGATGTATTAGAAGGATGGGTGGAAGTAAAGTGGGGGAAGAGGAGGGTGAAATAATTTACGATTACTAAGCCTTCATCATCTTAAATAGATATATAATGTCTGTAATTGAGAAATTGAGAAATATAAGAAAAAGTATATGATTTATAAGTATAAAAGTTAATCCCATAAGAGTATAGAAGGCATAACTGAGACAGAAGTACAGGTTCCAGGTCTTCTTACAAAACTTACTGTATCATTTGTCTTTAACTCCCTGCATGTAACACTTTGGTAAAAATAAAAATTAGTTAAAATTAAAATAACAAAATCACATACACAATTTAATGCAGAAAACCATCATAAAATTCTATGATCCTAGTATAACTAGTTACTACTATTTTGATAGCATGCACTTCTTACAGGTTTTTCCTAAATGTTTTCCCTCCACTACATTAAACATATGTGTGCAATTTTATATCATGCTTACTTACTTAGCATTATAACCTAAGAATTTTTCCATGTTTAACCTGCCTAGAATCATCACCTTTAATGGCATCCTTTAATGGCATGTTATCACATTAGGTATATGCCCCCGCAGCTACTCAACTAGTCCATTGTTCTTGGTCTGTTAATTCAGTCAATATTCACTATTATAAATAATAATAAAATAAAGGCCTTTTTACATATAAATTTTTTGATAATTTTAATATTTTCCCCAGGATCAATTCCAGTAGTAGGATTACTGGTTTGATAAGTGAACCAATGAGAAGTATGAGCAATACACCTAGTATAGTATCTAACACAGTTTTCAGTGATTGTTAAATATTTGCTACCATCTCCAAATAACACATTTCCAAATTGCTTTATAAGAGAGTAGAACCAATTGGCAAAGTCACCAGTGATGTAGTAGAATTTTTAAAATACGCCCAACAAACGGTAATATTAATATTCATTCATTAAACAAATATTTACTGAGCACCAATTATGTCACAGAAGCTCTTCTAGCTGCTGGGCCACATGACTAAGATTCTATTTTAATGGAGCTTACATTCTAGTGGGAGAGATAGGTAATAGACAAACATACAATATAAAACAATAATATTATAACACAATACTATATACTCTTAAGTGCTATGAAGAAACTAAAGCTGGGTAATGTTATAGAAAATTAATGGATGGGGATATAAGGAGTTATTTTGAATAGGGTGATCAGGAAAGGTCAGTCTTAAGAAGTAACATTTGAGCAGAAAGTTGAGAGAATAAGCTATATTGTCAAATGGGGAAAGAATCTTCCAGACAGAAGAATCTGTAAGTGAAAATGACTAAAGTGGAAATGAGCTAGCTGTTCAAGAAACAAGAAGGCTGGTGTGGTGGGGAGTTAGTGAGACATGGAAAGAGTGGTATGAGATAAATTGGGAAGGTAGACAGGCCCTGTAGACCAGAGTAAGGAGTTTTGGTGAGAGATGATCATGAATTAGAGTGATAGAGTTGAGGTTGTTAGAAGTGGTCAGTTTGGATAAATATTTTGAAGGTAAACTTATAGGACTTGCTGATCTATCAAATGCGGTTATGATGGAAAGAGAGGACTCATTGGATTTTTGACATGCACAAGTGATGACTGATGGTGCCATTTACTGAAATTGGCAAGTCTGAGGTAAGGGTGGTTTTGTGCCAGGGAAATCAGTTTGTTTTGAATATGTTGCTTAATATTCCTATTAGGCATTCAAGTGAATATGTCAGGAGGAATAAGCTGCTTTATTCAAACTTATTTGATTATTACTGATATTGAATATTTTTCCATTTGCCTTTTTGTGGTCGTATTTCCTATTTTGTAATTTATTTGTTATGTGTCATTTTATAGTAGAGCCTTATATATTAATTATATTAAGTGGACATGTCATATTTGTGACAAATCGTTGCATTGTTTATTTTTATATTAGAGTTTAAGGACATACAAAAGATCTTAAGAATAATTTACCAGTTATTCTCATTGCAATTTATTCTATTGCTTTTAAGATATTGCCCTTCCAATGCTCTGATAAATATTCAATTTTATTTACTTTTATCTAGTTATTGAAAGTTATTTAACTTTAATCCCTTGGGAATTCATTGGATTTGTGTTAGAATATCATGCATACACAATGTTAACATAAATTATTCTAGAGGTTTTTAATACTAAATAAAATGTTAGTATACTTTATTTATTTAGGATATAAAATTTTGAAGAGAAAACAATTAGTTATCTGTGTCTAATACAGGCAGTGAATGACCCTTAGTGCCTATCTGATGCACATCTTTTGGCTTGGTTGTTATCCTACACATACTAACATGTAGTTATTTCCTTGAGGTGTATTTCCTGTAAGCAGCTCTTATAAAAGAGTTGGTAACTCAGTCAATTGGTAAAGTGAATCACTTTCACCAAAACAGCATTTGTTGTGTTTAGGTTTTGAATTCTTGATCTAGAGCTTTTCCAATTTAGGGCTCAGAGTTCAAGTTCATGCCCTTCCACAATAACCAGTGGTTGACTATTTGCATTTGGTACTTTTGTTTGTGGATCCTATTTTGATTTAGTCTTTTTATTGTTTGTTCATCTTGGTTGTCATAGAAAGTCATAAATGATCTCTTAGGCTATTTATTCTGTATACCCTTTCTTCTATAGTTTTTTTCAAATGACTTGTCATTTTTACATTTCTTTAAATGCTTCACTCTTGATTATTCAAAAACACAAAACTTTCAGAAACACAAAAATTATTTGATTAATGCTCAGGAAAATAGTCACATCTACCATTCTTTTCTATGTAGTATCTTCATTTCAGAATTGAAATTATGTATTGATTAAAATATATGTGTATGTATGTCTATATGAAATATATGTATTTTTCCACACCACATGTCGGTGAAGGTATTATTATCCCCATATTTTTTATTAATGTAAAATTCACATAATATAAATTAACCATTTTAATTTTATATTATGTGAATTACTCTAATGAATGATGATGCTGAGCAATTTGTCATGTACTTGCTGGTTATTTGTATGTCCTTTTTGGACAAGTATTCTATTCAGATATTCTGCCAATTTTTAATTGGTTATTTCTCTCTTTATTGTTGAGTTATAATAGTCCTTTATATATTCTAGGTACCAGAAATTATCAGATATATAATTTTAAACTATTTTCTCCTGTTCTTTAAGTTGTCTTTTCACTTTCATGGTAGTGTCATTTGATGTGCAAATCTTTTCATTTTGATGAAGTCCAATTTCTATATTTTTTTCTTTTGTTGCTTATGTTTTTGGCATCATATCTAAAATTTAATTGCCAAGTAAAAGGTCATAAAGATTTAACCCAAAGTTTCCTTCTAAGAGTTTTACAGGTTTAGCACTTACATTTAAATCTTTGCTCTACCTTGAGATAATATTGTATGTGGTATGAGGTAGGAGTCCAACTTGATTTTTTTACATGTAGATAGGCAGTTCTTACAGCACCATTTATTGTGAGAGACTGTTCTTCCCTCACTGAACAGTCTTGGCAATCACAACTCAGTTGGCCATAGATGTAATGGTTTATTTCTAGACTATCAATTCTATTCCACTGGTGTATATGTGTATTTATATACCAATACCAAACTGTTTTGATTACTGTAGCATTGTCATAGTTTTGAAATCAGAAGCGTGAGTTCATCAACTTTGCCCTTTTTTTTCAAGACTGCTTTGGCTAGTCACTGTACCTTGAAAATACATATGAATTTGAGAAACAGCTTTTCCATTTTTTCCAAAAAGGCATTTGGGATTTTGAAAGTTTTGCACTGAATCTGTAGATGGCTTTAGGGAATACTGTAGTCTTTACAATATTGTCTACTGATCCATGAATATGGATTTTTTTCTTTTATTTAGGTCTACCTTAATTTATTCAGCACTGTTTTATAGTTTTCAGTGTATAGTCTTTCACTTCCTTGGTTAAATGTATTTCTATGTATTTTACTCTTTTTGATACAAGGCTCAATGGAATTATATTAATTTCAATTTTGTATTGGTTACTGGTAGTGTGTAAAAATACCACTGATTGTTGTGCTTTGATTTTGTACCTTGTGACTTTATTGAATTTGTTTATTAGCTCTAATAGCTTTTTTATGAATTGTTTAAAATTATATATGATCATGTCATCGGTTAACAGTGATAACGATAGTTTTAATTTTTCTTTACTATTTGGATGCTTTTAATTTCTTGTTCTTATCTGAATGCTTTGGCTATAACTTGTTGAATAGAAGTGATAACATTTGGCATCCTTGTCTTGTTCAAGGTCTAAGGGGAAAAGCTTCTTTCACCATTGAATATTATGTGAGCTGTGGGTTTATCATGCATGCATTTTATCATGTTGAGGGAGTTTTCTTCTATTCCTAGTTTGGTGAATGTTTTTGTCATGAAATAATTTTGAATGTTACCAAAGAGCGGAGTTTTTTTTTTGTCATCAATTGAGATGATCATGTGGTTGCTTTCCTTCATTCTATTAATACGTAGATTACACTGATTGATTTTCTTATGTTGACACATACTTGCATTCCTGGGATAAATCTCACTTGGTCATTGTGTAGAGTCTTAATTTCTAGAATTTTAATATGCTACTGTATTTGGATATGAAAATATGCTAGTATTTGTTGAGAATTCTTATATCAGTATTCAAAAAGAATACTGGTCTTTAGATTTCCTTTTTTTTATTAACATTTTTATTGGAGTATAATTGCTTTACAATGATGTGTTAGTTTCTGCTTTATAACAAAGTGAATCAGTTATACATATACATATATCCCCATATCTCTTCCCTCTTGCGTCTCCCTCCCTCCCACCCTCCCTATCCCACCCTTCTAGCTTGTCACAAAGCACCGAGCTGATCTCCCCGTGCTATGCGACTGCTTCCCACTAGCTATCTATTTTACATTTGGTAGTGTATATATGTCCATATATACACTACCACTCTCTCACTTTGTCCCAGCTTACACTTCCCCCTCCCCGTGTCCTCAGGTCCATTCTCTAGTAGGTCTGCGTCTTTATTCCTGTCTTGCCCCTAGGTTCTTCATGACCACTTTTTTTTTGTTTTTTAGATTCCATATATATGTGTTAGCATACGGTAACATGAAGACTTTGGTTTTGGTATCAGGGTAATGCTTGCCTCATTGAATGTGTTGTTAAGTGTTCCTTCTTCATTTTGAGAGGAAATGTTCGAGAAAATTAGTGCTAATTTTTTGAATGTTTATCTGATTTGTTGGTGTACAATTTTTCACAGTATTCTCACATATTTTTTATTTCAATAACATTGGTAGTAATCTCCCCACTTTCATTTCTGATTTTAGTTGTGTCTTCTCTTTTTTCAGAGCAATTTTAGCTAAAGGTTTGTCAATTCTGTTGATCATTTCAAAGAACCAACTTTTGGTTTGGTTAATTTTCTCTGTTTTTTAAATTCTCTATTTTGTTTATCCCCATGTGAGTCTTGATTATCTCCTTCCTACGGCTAGCCTTAGATTTAGTTTACTCTTATTTTTCTAGTACCTCAAGATGTAAAGTTAGGTTATTAATTTGAGATTTTTCTTCTTTGTAAATGTAGATGTTTACAGCAATAAATTTCCCTCTGAGCACTGCTTCTGCTATGTTCTATAAGTTTTGATATGTGCTTTCATTTTCAATTGTCTCTAATTATTAATTTCCCTTGTGATTTCTTCTTTGATCCATTGGTTGTTTAAGATTGTGCTGTTTAATCTCCACTTACTTGTGATTTTTCCAGTTTTCTTTCTGGTATTAATTTCTAGTCTCATTCCACTGTAATCAGAGAAAATAATTAGTATGATTTCAATTTTTAAAAATTTATTGAGACTTGTTTTGTGACTGAACACGTGTTCTATCCTTCAGAATATTCCATGTGTATTTGAGAGGAAGGTGTATTCTACTCATTTGGGGTGGAGTCTTCTCTATATGTCTATTAGGTCTACTTGGTTTATACTGCTGTTTAAGTCCTTTACTTACTGATCTTCTGTCTGATTGTTACATTATTAGAAGTGGGGAATTGAAACCTCCATCTATTATTCTAGAAGTGTTTCTCTATTCAATTCTATCAGTGTTTGCTTCATATATTTTGGAATTCTGCTCTTTGGTGTGTATATGCTTATAAATGTTCATATTGTTGATAACTTGACCCTTTTGTCAATATATGCTGTCCTTCTTTGTCTCTTTTAATAATTTTTACTTAGAGTCTATTTTGTCTTATATTAGAATGAACACCACCAACTCTCTTTTGGTTACTATTTGCATGGGATATATTCTTCCATCCTTTCACTTTCAAGCTATTTGCTTTAGATCTAAAGCAAGTGTATTGTAGACAATATATAGATGGATGATTTTTAAAAATTCATCCTGCTAATCAATACCTTTTAATTTGAAATTCAATCAATTTATATTTAAATTAACTACTGATGAGGAAGGAGTTATTTTTGCCATTTTGCTACTTATCTTCTATATGTCCTATATTTTTGGTTCCTCAAATCTTCTGTTACTGCTTTATTTTTTTTTTTTAAAGTATTGTCCCCACCCCAGATCTACAGAGTCAGAGACTCTGAGGGTGAAGCCCAATAATCTTGGGGTTTTTTTTTGTTTGTTTGTTTTTTTAAATTAATACCTACTCTATTTATTTATTTATTTTTAGCTGTGTTGGGTCTTCATTTCGTGCGAGGGCTTTCTCTAGTTGCAGCAAGCGGGGGCCACTCTTCATAGTGGTGCGGGGGCCACTCTTCATCGCGGTGCGCGGGCCTCTCACTATCGCGGCCCCTCCCGTTGCGGGGCACAGGCTCCAGACGCGCAGGCTCAGCAGTTGTGGCTCACGGGCCCAGCTGCTCCGCGGCATGTGGGATCTTCCCAGACCAGGGCTCGAACCCGTGTCCCCTGCATTAGCAGGCAGATTCTCAACCACTGCGCCACCAGGGAAGCCCGTTACTGCCTTATTTTGTATTTAATTGAATTTTCTTGCATTGTACTGTTTTGATCCCCTTCTCATTTTATTTTCTGCATATTTCTAGTTATTTTCCTAGTAGATACCCTAGGATTACAACTAATATCTTAAAAGATAAAAAATGTTGAATACCAACTTAACTTCACTAGTATACAAAAATTCTACTCCTATCTCATACGCCCCCTCATGCTGTTGTCATAAATTACATCTTTCTACATTGTGTGCCCATTAGCATAGATTTCTATTTATACTTTTATGATCTTATCTTTTAAACCACATTAGACAAAAGGAAAAGCTGCAAACCAAAATTACAATAATACTTGCTTTATATTTACCAATGTTCTTTATTTCTTTGTATTTCTTTGAGTTACTGTCTTGTGTCCTTTCATTTAAGCCTGAAAGACTTCCTTTAGTGTTTCTTGTACAACCATTCTACAGTGACAAACTCTCCACTTCTGTTTATCCAAGAATGTCTTAACTATTGAATACTCCCCCTTCATTTTTGAAGGATGGTTTTCCCCAATATGGAATTCTTGGTTGCATTTTTTTTCTTTTAGCACTTTAAATATGTCATCTTGCTGCAGTCTGGACTTCATGATTTCTGATGAGAGATTAGCTGACAATCTTATTGAGGCTTCCTTGTATCTGACAAATGACTTCTCTGTTTCTCCTTTCAAGATTTTCTCTTTGATTTGGCTTTCAAAGTTTGATATTAATATGTCTCCGTGTGCATCATTTTGCATTTATAATACTTGGAATTCATTCAGTTTGCTGGATGTGGAGATTCGTGTCTCATCAAATTTAAGAAGTTGTTGGCTGTTTTTCTCCTTTCCTTTGGGACTCTCATTATGCATAGGTTGGTATACTTAATGGTATCCCACATATCTCATAGACTCTGTTCATTTATCTTCATTCTTTTTTATTTTTGTGCTCATAACATAGCGTGATTTCAGTTTACCTATATTCAAATTTGCTACTTCTTTTTTCTGCTGCTCAAAACTGCTGTTGAAACCCTCTAATAAATTTTTCATTTCACTTATTGTACTTTTAATCTCCAGAATTTCTATTTGATTCTTTTTTATATAATTTTGATCTCTTTACTGATGTGCTCTATTTGTTGAAACATTGTTCTGGTTTTGTTTATTTCTTTGTGCATGATTCCCTTTAGCTATTTGAGTATATTTAAGGCAGTTGATTTAAAGTCTTTGTCTGGTAAGTCAAATGTCTACTTCCTCAGGGAAAGTTTCTATTAATGTCTTATTTTCCTTTGAATGTTTCACAGTATTTTGTTTTTTTGCATGCCTAACAACTTTTGTTGAAAACTGAAGTTTTAAATGTTAGCATTTGGTGGACTTTAATGATGCAAATGTTACACTGTTAGATACTTATTTTGTGCCACCTCAGAGTCTCTCAGCTTCATCAGTTTTGGGGACCCTTGACCACTTGTTCCACTCCAGTTGCCACTGCAATAACAGACTCTCTGTGGACATCAGTTCACTTAATTCCAAGCAGTGGACACCTTAGTAACAGACCCCCATATTGGCATATCTTCCTTATCTGCCTCACTCCTCTTTTTCCTCACTCCTCCTTCCCTCAGATTGTATTCTTTAATAAACTGGTAGCTCATAAAAATAAATATAAAAAATAAATATTATGAGTTGGTACCTCTGGAAATCAGAATATTTCCTGTCCTCAGGGTTTATTGTTGCTTGCTGTGGGTTGTGGTTTTTGTTTAATTACTTCCTAAATTTTAAAGATTATATTTTTGTTGTGTTTGGTCTCTGAAGTCTTGGTTCTTTTAGCTTGTGGTCAGCTAATGGTTTGACAGACATTCACTTAAAGCAGAGAGACAAAAGAAAAGAAAAGAAAAGAAAAGAAAAGAAAAGAAAAGAAAAGAAAAGAAAAGAAAAACTCCAGTTTTTGCAGAATGCCTTGGTTTGGGGGCACTCTTTCAAGGCTTAGCCATGCCATTTACTACTTTACCTTAGCCTTCATTTCCTGCTTACACTGAGCTTAAAACCCAACCATAGGTGAAAGCTTAGGATCATCTCTGGCTTTCTGATCATTCTTCCTGCCCTGGCATTCACTTGGCTTTCTGGATTCTTTGTTATACACAAGACCACTTCAGACCCTTTATTCCTCAAAGAAACTCTTTCCCTAGCGTTTCTACTAGGTTTTCATGATGTCAATTGTTTACACCTAGTGTAATCTTGTGCCCCAGGTGGCAGCAGATTGTTCATCTGTCTTTCAATGTTTTCAAAGAATGCCCTCTGCTTAGCTGCTTTTCTGCCCTGAGAGAGTTCTGAGTTAGGTGAAACAAAGGCAAGTATCTTGCATCAGTCTTTTAGGGAACCCCCAGAGAACTTAAAACAGATGAACACAATTCCTTGGGAACAGGAAGGAAAGCAGGTATCACAACTAAAATGCTGGCTGCCCTCTTCAAAACTGCTGCTGCATCAGTACTATCTGCATTTTATAGATATATAATCAGAGCTCTAGGCTGAAGTCTAGAGAAACTAAGTAAATTTCCAAGCTCTCACTGATAGCAAGTAAAAGACAGTATTTTAAATCCGATTCTTTCTTACTCCTGAGACTGATCGTTACATGCTATGTGTTGTCTTACAATGCCCATCTATTCTCCATACTTGGCCAAGCTGAACTCAGTATATGCTCTTTCCCTCCTCCGCATGCACACCTGGTCTCTGATTAAAGCTGCATTCTGAAGAAATCTTTCCACCTAATCCACTGGTAACCTTCTGCTATCTCCCTATTATCTACCTTTTTCCACAGGTTTAGTTTCTCTTTTGTTCCTACCCTGTCTTGTGGCCATTACTAAATTCCTCTTCTAAATTATACTGGAAAAACACTTTAATAGTATAGATTCCTATACATTAATTTCACTTGCCTCATATGTCTTAATATGCAATAGCAGTCTTGTTCTCTGATTATTTGGTCTTATCCATTTTTCTCTCTTCTTTAGTAATACCTATCATTTGCCAGTTGAACCTTTATAATCTATCTTCTATGCCCATTATCTTTTCTCCCCTTCCCTTCCTTTATTCTTTTCTTCTATATTCTTATATTGGTTCAAAATTTTGTCCTTTGCATCACTGATTCGATTTTCTCCAATGTCAAGTCTGTTATTTATTGCTATCAAAGCAGATTTCCTATAGCATGAAAAGATTGTTGGCAGATAGCAGTGATTCAACAAATTCTAGTTTCCCTCTCCAGGTGTGAGACCAAGCAACTCAAAGGCACATTAGGGTATGGCCCATTGGAAGCATCCTTGATAAGCAGAATCTCACTTTAAAAAAAATGGAATGTCTGTTAGTGGCTCAAACACAGTGCCTGAAAAATTCTGAGGCAAATAAGGCTTCAGGGTGTGGTCCTTTGATGATCACCGAAGTACTGTCAGTATCAATAATGGAGTAACCCACGGTAGCAACCTGAGTTACTTTAGGAGCTCAAAGAAATGACTATGTAGGCTCCAGAAAATAAATGTATCGGTATCCAACCTATCAGAAAAAAATGACTGTATCAATTTCTGCCAGGATCAGAAATAAGTTTCTAATTTTTTCAACCCAATGGACTACATAGAACTTTTTTTCACATCAATTTTACAGGGAATTCAGGGAGGAGATTCTTGGTACCTATACACATTCTACCACCTTTCCAGAAGAGTATATAATCAATAAAATTAGAAAGTATTTAAATGGACTTAACTCTACAACTAGACTAAATATAACTTAAACCTTTTGTGATTCACAAGTCACTTTATAGTCTTGCAGTGCCTCACAGTACTCACCATAATCCTAAATTCCAACTGCACTATGCATGTGGAAGTTACAAGTAGTTCAACTTGAATAAGCACTGATTTTATAGTCACCTAAGACACCCTGAAAATTGACATTAGCTATTGGGATACACTGCAGCTTCTGTACTGAGCATTTGTCTCATTCTTGTAAGAAAATCCATTTGTTTAAATTTTTCATAAACTGGAACTTTCTCTAATACCACTTTAATTAAAATTCAGAGTCTATAACACGAAAATGACTGGCAAAGAAATCTGAATGTTGCTAATAAAGTTTTTAATTCATTTTAAATATTTTATTTTTTAACAGTCTAATTTGTTAATAAAGGGGAGAAGAGTATGAGCATATTTTATCTTTTGTTATTAAAACAAAAAGAGGATATTTCTCCATAAAATTGTTAGGGCAAATTGTACATTTTCTTAATTTGAAAAATCTAAATTTTATATAATAATTCATTTTCCATTAATTTCTATATCAAAAATTCAAAGTGATTTTTCTAGGAATTCTGATGTAGAAACATGGCATAAGCATCAACTTGCATAATATAAAACCTATGCAAAATTTTACAAAAACTCCAATTCTTACAGGAGGTCACAGATTCTCAAGTATCACCTGCATTCAATCATGACTAGGAGTCAAAAGTTAAAAGTACTACTGAGAGTACACTAAAACTAGTTCAATGTGGAACAAATAAAGTAAAACTAGAAAAGTAGAGCACATTTTGTTACTTTGATCTAGTGTGAGTAAGAGTACAAAAATATATTTTCCTCTAGCCAATACCAGTTTTGTTTTACATTTCCTCCTTTCAGATGTGCATTGTTATTTTGCTGGTACAGGGTATTTCCATTTCACACTGGCAGAAGCCCAGGATAACACAGTAGATGGAACTTGGAACACTGTACTTTAGGGAGGAGATCACTCAGGAGGATTCAATGGGTTTGGAATGCCAACTAATTAAACACCTGGAGATGAAAAGCACTTTCCCTGGCTGAATTCTGGCAAATGTGTCATTTTTAATATGCATAGAATCATAGCCAGGCCATGGGTATATAGTTTTGAAGAAATAACAATCCTGCCAACCTAGAGAATGTTTTCCTCAAAATGTAGAAAAGACAGAAAGTTTTATTATTGAATAAGCATATTCAGATTACAATGCCTCCTAAGTAAGCCAAGGAAATTCCCACCCTATTCATACAGCCAAACAGTCAGAACCTGTTATGTACATATGTTCTCAAGTCTCTCTAACAGGACTTAACAGTATCTTTTCCTACAAATTCTTTCATAACACTCATTCTAAGTTTACTTGGGAATTAAGGTAACCATTCGTTTTAGTTAATTGCATTTCTCCAAAGGTGTATTAAAACTTCTTATCTCTCTGACAAGCAGATGGTTACAGCTCAGAGCAAGGTGCCTAGCTTAAACTCCCACTGAGACAGGGAGCTAGAGGTGTTATCTCTGCAAATGTTTACATTGCAAAGGGATGACTCCCAGACACTAAAAAACATTCCTAGGTTGTAAACCCGGCAATAGGGTTACTAAGCCTCTTTTAAAAATGCACATCCAGGGCTTCCCTGGTGGCACAGTGGTTGAGAATCTGCCTGCCAATGCAGGGGACACGGGTTCAAGCCCTGGTCTGGGAAGATCCCACATGCCACAGAGCAACTGGGCCCGTGAGCCACAACTACTGAGCCTGCGCGTCTGGAGCCTGTGCTCTGCAACAAGAGAGGCCGTGATAGTGAGAGGCCCGTGCACCGTGATGAAGAGTGGCCCCTGCTCGCCGCAACTAGAGAAAGCCCTCGCACAGAAACAAAGACCCAACTCAGCCAAAAATAAATAAATAAATAAATAAATTTATTTTTAAAAAATGCACATCCATATTCACAACCACTGGGTTTCTCATAGAAAGGCTGTAAGGAAAGAAAAAAGGGTGAGGGGAAAAGTCTCTTTCCATTTTGGCAACATGGAAAATTAAGTTTTTATTTATCCTGATAATGGATAAATAGCAGAGTATCAGGGATTGAGTGGGAGTCCCAGTGGCTTTGGATGAATGATGCAGACCAGATAACATTGCAAGAGTTCAGAAAACTAAATTATTATTGGAACTAAAATCCACAAAAGTGGACAGAATCTACCGACTAAACCTAAACAGGGTCAGTACCTGCTAAAAGAGAAGTTTTAAATAGGATCAAAACCCTAATATAATAATCAGAATGTCCAGGATACAATTAAAAATCACTCATTATGCCAAGAACCAAGAAAATCATAATATGAATGAAAAAACCAACTAACTGATGGTAACACTGAAATGAATCACATATTAGAATTATCTGAAAAGCATTTTAAAGCAGCAGTCATAAAAATGCCTCAACAATTAATTACAAATTCTCTTAAAACAAAATAAAAATAGATAACTCCAGCAAAGAACCAGAAGTTGTAAAAAAAAAATCCAATTACAAATTATAGAACTAAGAAACACAATGACCAAAATTTTGAAAACTTTACTCAATAGTAGACTAGAGATGACAGAAAATAGAATCAGTGAACAGTGAACTTGAAGATGGATCAATAGAATTTATTCAACCTAAATGACAGAGAAAAAAACAAACTGAAAAAAATGAGCAAAACAATGATCTTCAGAACAGTAAAAAAAAAAAAAAAAAAGATTTAACATTTCATCAGAATGAGAGGAGAAACAAAGTGGGACTGAAAGAGTATTTAAAGAAACAATGGCAGAAAACCTCCCAAATTCAGCAAAAAGATATAAACCTACAGATTAGAGAAGCTGAGTGAACTCCAAATAGAATACACTGAAACAAACCCATGCAGAGACCCATCATAGTTAAACTTCTGAAAAATAAAGAAAAAAAAACATCTTGAGAGTGTTGTCAGCAAACATGGCAGAGTAGGTAGCTCCAAGAGTCCATCTCTCCACAAAAACACTGGAAAACCAAGTAAAACAGAATCAACTTTGTTAGAACTCTGGAAAGCAAAGGTTTACAATAAATAAGCAAATAAGGAATCAAGGAAAAGCCAACTTAAAAAGGGTAGGAAAGCTTTGTGATATTTTACTTGCTCCTACCCAGTCTCCTCTCCTGCACAGGAATAGTCTTAAGACAGCTGCCCAGCTCTCCAGGATGGGACCCTGGTCCTTGATTCCAGAGGGAGCAGAGCATATTTTATTTGCTAATCACTGTATTTGTGTTTTCTAACCTGTCTGAGGACTACTTGAAAGGCTTGATTTATTTTACCTAACTTAGAAGTTTCTCAAGGCAAAAAAGTGGGCACCCAGAGAGCATCCCTCAAATTAGCAAAAGGCAAATGAATAATCCACTGCCACCCGAGGCAACAGATTACAGCTGAGGCAAACAATAAATACACCAAAAACCAGAGAAGAAAGGCCAGGGAGAGAGATTCTTTAGAATATTAGAACACTGAAGACATACCTAATACACCAGGAAATTTGGAAAGCCATGTGCATGCCCAGGTTAGGATGCATGCTCAGAAAAGACCTGAAGATCCTAAGATTTCAACTATGACTGATTATTAGGCTCAGTACAAGCAAGAAGTGAGAGCTAAGATGGAATTGTAAATAACCGTGCTAGAGCATTCTTTCAACATCTAGCTAGACATTGAAAGAATGCTCTAACACAAAACCAATCTGCAAAGACTAGGAAATTTTTAAAAATTCTTTCCCCTCTTTCTCCCTTTATTTGGCTATGGGCATTCAAGTAAATCTCTGTCAAAACACAAAGTGAACACAAACTAAATTAACAGAGAGTACACATGACAAATAATACAGGCATTACAAAAATGATTTTAAAAATTCACTAAACAAACTGCTACAGCAACAAAATTAAAGACTAAGGAAGAATCTTATTTCACAGTTATCAAATCATAATATTCAAAATGTCTGATTTTCAACCAAACATTCAAAGCATGTAAAGAACCAACAAAGATGGCCCATTCAAAGAGAAACTAAAGAGAAACTGTCCCCAAGGAGATAGACACATTGGACTTACTAGAAAAGGACTTTAAATTACCTGTTCAAATACACTCAAATAGCTAAAGGAAAATATAAACAAAGAATTAAAGGAAATCACGAGAACAATGCATAAACAAGTAGAGAATATCAACAAAGAGATGTAAATTACAAAGGAACCAAACAAATTCTGGACATGGAAAGTACATTAATTGAAATGAAACCTCACTAGAAGCTTTCAAAAGCATATTTGAGCAGGCAAAAGAAAGAATCAGTGAACTTGAAGATATGTGAATTGAAATTATCCAGTGACTTGCCATGTACAAGGGATCCTTAATAAAATTAACATCGGATCTTGCAACAGAATTCACAGAGGACAGATGCAGTGGGATGACATTTTTAAAGTGCTGAAAGAAAAAAAACCTGTCAATCAAGAATACTATATCTGGCAAAGCAATCCTTGAAAAATGAAGGAGGAATTAATACATTCCCAGATGAAGAAAAGCTGAGAGAGTTTAACACTAGTAAACCTACCCTACAAGAAATGCTAAGGAAATACATCAGGCTAAAATAAAAGGAAAGGAAAATAAAAGGAAATAAAAGGAAACTAGACAGTAACTCAAAACCATATGAAGAAATAAAGGTCACTATATAGGTAAGAGTCAGTATTACTGTACTCATAGTTCATAACTCCCGTTTTTATTTCCTACATGATTTAAAATACAAATATATAAAACTAATTTTAAATCTATGTTAATGGTCAAACAATTAATAAAGATGTAACTGATGCAATGACAACATAAAGGGGGAGAAGTGGAGCTATCTAGCAGCAGGTATTTTGAATGCTACTGAAGCTTAGTTGGTATCAATTCAAACTAGAATGTTATACCTTTCATAAATTTTGGATATTAAATGTAACTCTCTTAGTACACACTAAGAAAATATATTTAAAATACACACAAAAGAAAGAATGGATTTAAAAAATAAAATCTAACCATATGCTGTCTATAGGAGAGTCACTTTGAATCCACAAATAGCTTGAAAGTGAAAGGACGGAAAAAGATGTTCTATCCAAATAATAACCACAAGAGCTAGAGTGACTATAATAAAAAATAGACTAAATAAAAGAATTATTATAAGAGAAAAAGAGGGATACAGCATATTGATAATAGGGTCAACTCATGTCAATGACTATAACACATCACATTAAAAACAGAGTTTCAAAATATATATGACAAACATTGATAGAATGAAAGGGAGAAATAGACAGTTCTACAATAATAGTTGGAGATTGTATAACCTCACTTTCAATAACATACAGAAAATCTTGACAGAAGATCAGTAAGGAAATAGAGGAACTGAACAACACTTATAAACCAACAAGAACTAATAGACATAAATATGACACTCCACCCAACACCAGCAGAATACACATTCTCCTCAAGTACATACAGACCATTTTAAATGACAGATCAATTGTTAGGCAAAAAAACCCATATCTCAATAAGCATAAAAAGCTGAAATCATATTACACCATTATCACAATGGAGTGAAGTTAGAAATAAAAACAGGAGAGCAAAACAAAAAACCCAAGACCCAACTAAACGTTGTCTACAAGAAACCCACTTTATTTATTTAGTGTGTGTGTGTGTGTGTGTGTGTGTGTGTGTGTGTGTGTGTGCGCATGTATGTGCCTTTCCTGGTCACCAACTCCTATCTCCCTATGCAGGTCACTACTCTCATTATTTCCCCCATGTATGCATTTTAAATGATACAAATAGTTTTGCCTCTTTGTGAACTTTATATGGATTTTAAATAAAATAATGATGTTTATATTCTTTTGTGACTTGTTTTCCCCTTAACATTGGTTCATCCTGGTTGTTAAGTATAGCTGTAGTTCATTCATTAGCGTTATATAGTATATAGTAATCACCCTATGACTATAGCATGATTCATTTACTTATTCTACTATTGCTCCACCATATTTTATGACAATAACCTCCTCCAAATCCTCGACATTTACCATTGTGCTTCCCAACCCCTGCACCACAGGGGTGAATATCCAACTCTTTAAATGCTTTGCACAGACCATATCTTATTTTTGCCTTTTGCACTCAAGTGAATCTGGAGTTATTTATACTTGCTTAAAGTTCTTGGAATGCAAAGAGTTACCTGCTTACTAATGAATAATAATTGTTTTGGTAGGTAACTGGAAGATGTATTTCTTTTTTTTTTATATGAATAATATTTTTAAAGTCTTTTTTTTTTCTCACCTGCAATCACGGCACTCATCTCACATAAGGCACATAGTGAGTGGTCCGCAAATTTTTCCAGGTGATGATAATGATGATGCCTGGTCGGTCATGAGAAACACTTTAAAGCAGAGTTTTGAGTTAGATATTTTTAAAGCATATCTTTCTTTTCCACACTGAACCGAATTATTAAGGTTAAAAAAAATTCACCTGATGCTTTTTAACAACTGAAAAATTGTGAATGTAGTAGTGTCATGAGAGGTATGAAATCAAAGTCAAGCCCCAGATCCATTTTGAAAATCAGTCTTTTGGTGATCCCTTCGCTTCTCCCATCTCCTCCCACAGTGCCTGACCAAGCTTGCACGATGTTGATTGCTGAAGAGCTGCCAATTCCAAACCCACCATGGAGAATGGAAAGGAGAAATCCTAAAGCTGTTTTGGTGGGAGCCTGTAAGGTTTCCAGCAAAACATCAATTGGTTTTTACAGTATTGTCTGATTGAATAATCTATAGCAATAAAGTGCTTTAAACTTTTTCTTTTCCTCTTTAACTCTGAAATAAATAAAATATAAGGAATATCTAAAATATATATACTGTTAAAGAGAGTAATAAAGCAAACATCCACATAACTCAAACCAGTAAACAAAACATAGCCAGCACCACAAAAGTCACACCCTCATCCCTTCCTGTCCCCAATAGATACAATAACCATTTATCTTGACTTTTCTAAGAATCATTTCCTTGCATTTCTTTGAAGTTTTACAATCTATGAAAGCATAGTTTTGCCTGGTTTTGAATTTTATATGACTGGAATTTTATTGTATGTATTATTTGGGGATCTGCTTTTTTAAAAAAATTGTGGCAAAATACACACAACATAAAATTTACCATCTTAACCGTTTTTAAGTATAAAGTTTAACATAAAGTTTAACATAAAGTTTAACATAAAATTAAGTATAAAGTTTTTAAGTATAAAGTTTAAGTATAAAGCATTAGGTACAGTCACATTATTTTTAAAATTTGTTAATCAGTTTATTTAAACTAAACTGAAAAAAATCCCCACAGTTTCTCAAACCCCCTGCCTCTTGTAATCACCAATCTGTTCTTTGTATATATGAACTTGATTTTTTTTAAGAAACCCGCTTTAAATATAAATACATATAGATGGAAAGTAAATGGATGAAGAAAGATATAAAATGTTATCACTAATCAACTTCATAGTCATAGTAAAATATTAATTTTAGACAGAGCAGACTTCAGAGCAAGGAAAGTTATCAGGGACAAAGAGAAGCAGTACATAATGATAAAGGGAGTCAGTTCTCAAAGAAGATAAAACAATTCTTAATATGTATGCACTTAACATCAAAAACACATATTAACAAATTGAGAAGTGTAGAAATTAAACAATGTCCACTCAGAATACTATGGAATTAAACTAGAAATCAAAAACAGAAAGATAGCTGAAATATCCCAAAATAATTGGTGATTAACCACCACACTTCTAAATAACACACAGGTTAAAGAAGAAATCTCAAGACAAATTTTTAAGATATTTTGAACTAAATGAAAATGAAAATACAATTTACCAAAATTTGTGGGTTGCACCAAAAGAAGAGCTTAGAGGGAAATTTATAACACTGAATGCACATTTTTTTTTCTGCCCTAACCACATCACCAAATTTGACATTGCTAGATGCCCATGGGGAATGCATGTGTTATAAAAGAAAAAAAGATCTAAAATCAATAATACGAGCTTCTACCTCAGGAAACTAGAAAAAGAAGAGCAAATTAAATCCAAAGTAAATAGAAGTAAAGAAATAAAAATTAGAGCAAAAATCAGTGTAATTGAAAACAGAAAATGAATAGAGAAAATCAACAAAGCCAGAAGTTCATTCTCTGAAAAGCTCAAAATTGATAAGCATCTAGAGAGGCTGACTAATAAAACAAGAGAGAAGACAAAAATTGCAAATATCAGAAGTGAAAGAGGATACATTACCACAGATCCTATGGACATTAAAAAGATAATAAAGGAATACTACAAACAATTCTAGGTGCACAAATTTGATAAACTGAATGAAATGGACCGAAATGGACCAATTCCTTGAAAGATACAATTTGATAAAACTGGCACAAGAAGGAACAGAAGATCTGAATAGACCTGTATCTATTAGTAAAATCAAATCAATAATTAATAACCTTCCAAAACAGAGTCCCAGGCCCAGATGGGTTCACTGGTGAATTCTACCAAACATTTAAGGAAGAAATTATATTAATTCTTTACAATTTCTTACAGAAATTAAACAATGTCTACTCTTAGAATGCCCTCAGAAACAGAGCGAATAATAAATAAATAAATAAATAAATAAATTTTTTTTAAAGGTGGGGGAGGGATGGTTAAAGTGATTTTTATACAGAGGCACAATGTTAGAATTATTTCAGCTACCTACGCTGTCTATTTTAAACAGCAAGTAAACAATCTATAAATTTTTAAAAGGCCTTGAAAAGGAGTCTTCACTATTATGTTTGCATACTTCCAAGAAGCAGGGAATGCTTTGTCCAGTCAAGTTATATAAAATAGCACTTCTCAAATTCTAATGTGCTTACAAATAGCCTGCTAAAATTGTTAAAATGAAGTTTCTAACTTCAGCAGGTCTGGAGTGGGCCCAAGAATTTGCATGTCTAACAAGTTCCCAGGTGAACAGGTATTTGGACTACACTTTGAGTAGCAAGGGTCTAATAAATTAGGAATATGATATTAATAAGGTTAAAGTTATTTTTTTTCTTAAAGACTCTTTTTTGATGTGGACCATTTTTAAAGTCTTTATTGAATTTGTTACAATATTGATTCTTTTTTATGTTTTGGTTTTTGGCCCCAGGTATGTGAGATCTTAGCTCCCCGGTCAGGGATGGAACCTACACCCCCTGCATTGGAAGGCAAAGTCTTAACCACTGGACCACCAGGGAAGTCCCAAGGTCAAAGTTTTAAATTCTATCTCCATATCAGACAGTTAGCTTCAGGTAAAATGAAAGAGCATGGAATCTGGAGAGAGGGTGAACAGTTTGCAATTCCAGATCTTTCACGTGTTAACTTTGGGATTTATGCAAGAGACTTAATCTCTCTAAGCCAGTTTCCTCATCTGTAAATTAGGAATAGCATTAGTCCCCACTTCCTGGGATGTTGTGAAAGTTAAATGAGATATTTGTAAAACGCTTTAAACATATTTGATGCTAAACAAAAGTTGGTTCTTCTCCCCTTCCCACCCCAACCACAATAGATTACATTCCTAACTCTAAGGATTTTACAAATGATTGGTACAAAGGTGACTGAATCTGAGATCAAGTAGAAACAGTTGATAGCAAACTAACAGATAAAAGATACTCAAATTATAATTTCATACACATATTGACTAGAATAAAATGGAATTCCTATAGTTTACTATTTCTTATTCCACCCCTTCTCAGACTCACAGTCCCAGCCCATTATTTTTGAGGCCTCCTCAACTTCGATCCAAAGATCTATAAGCACCTAGAGTACAAAGAATTGATATTATGGCTTTTAAATATCTACGCTTAGAAAATGAGGAAAGAATGATATGATTAAAGTTATTTGGCTAAGCAAATCATCAGGAAAAATGCACTCATTATAAATTATTAGGATACAATGATGAAAAAAATCAGACAAGTAGATAGTATAATTTTGATTCAATGTTGGTTGCTATTGCTGTATTTTGAATGTGCACCAACTTTGACCTTGTTCCATTTCTAAATAGAAATGCAAAAACAATGTTAAATGGCTTATATTCATCATTATTCTTCCCAAATCAAACTCTCTAGAGGAAAATCAAATAGAGGTAGTCTTTTGTACCTAAAAACATACACATATTTTGGGGAGATACAATAAAGTGCAATATTCTACTGCATAGACCCTTTTATATTAGATAAAACATGTGTCTCTTCTGAGCAACTACTGCTGAGAAACCTACTAAAATGAAAATTATTTTTTCATCTATCCTATTTTTTTTTTCTGTGCATAGAAATCTGTCTGGCCTAACATTTTATCCAGGAAGCATCTGGAATAAATTTGACTAAACTCCTCAATCAGTTACAGTATAGAATTTCTGACCCATTGAAGTTAAAATTTTACTTACTTGGCTTCCAAGGTCAAGTCAATTGTTGATCTTTAGATTTACTGACAGACATGCCCCCTAGTGGTTCCAATAGGGGATTTAAAAAAACTGGACAGTCCTGGCTACTGTCACTTTTGCTGGTAAATTACTCAGTCTTCAGAGAAGACTGATTTAATCTTATAGATACATGCATGCCTTATAAGTATCGGAGCTGTAGGTGTAGTAGATCCTAACCCATGAGCATGTGAAGCCTAATACTCTCATTAAATCTCTGTGTCTCTATGTCTTTATTCAAACACTTGTTTATTGGGATATGTATTTGTGTGTGTGTGTCTGTGTGTGTGTGTGCCTTTGTGTAAAACAGAAATGTGGTCTTTCCAAATGAAGGAGGGTGTTGCTGTCCATAGAAATACCACTAGCAAAAATGTTGCAAAAATATTTTAGTGTTTCTCAAAGGACCTAATCTTGGTTTATTTAATGCTGCCGAATTATATAACACATATAATGTGATGCTCACTAGAATGAAGAAATTGAAATGAATTGAAACCAAACTAAAACAAAACATTCTCTCTTGCACTAAAAGTGTTAAAGCTAAAGTTAAATGAACACTGTCAGTAACATTCAAATGATATTTCTTGCATGGTGCAGGAAGTTAGTCTGGGTTTCAGCTAATTCTAAGTTTAGATACTAGTGTGACTTGCTTTATGTAAAAGTTTTAATACTGAAAGGGAGAATAATAGTACAATGTGTTTATTCAGTAAGTAGTACATGTAAATCCTACACTACTATTTTGTGAAGTTGAAACACCTTTCTGTAATGTGCACAATTAACTCCTAATATTTTATAAGCCTGGATTTTTTTTTATTGTCTCTTCTTAAAATTGGATCTTGAATATATAATGGAATTTAGTAGTTAAAACCTTTTCTTGGGCATGTGGTAAAAATAGTCTGCTTGTATTGATGTTTCAGATCTTTTCGAAAATCAAAAACATAGTTAATTTTCCCCACATTTTCAGGAAATCCAGTTTTTAGAGTAGCTTTAACTAAATATCTTTTATAACAATAGCATTTCATACCAAATTGAATTTTTGTGTTAAAAGTTGAAAGATAAAATTAAGGATTAGCACAGTGTAGTGTTTGATGACTACTCTTTGAATGATAGAGAACACAATTGATTAAATCCATAAAACTGCCTTCTTAATTGATCTCAGGAACATAATTAATTCCTTTAATAAAGAGGTTATTTTTTGAAAAGAAAACCCAATATTTCTTCATTACACAAGTATCCCCAAAGGGAATATGATCACTCACTCTAAAGCTCTCCTCTTACTCATTTTCCAGGTACATTTTGTTCTCCATGTATCTTCCTTTTCCTTGTTTAGACTCATTAATGAAATTATTTACTTTGTCTTCTTTGAATATAATGCATTACAATAGTAGGAATTATATATATGTTGATTGTTTGATTAATTAAAGTGCCTATCACTAAACTAAATTGCTCACGAGAAGAGAGGGCAAAATTCCAAATTAAAAATCAACATTTCTAGTAACATGAGGAGGAGGGTGGAGTCAAGGATTTAGACATTTGCCAAAGCAAAACAAGCTCAAAGTGGAATATTATAGGGGCCTCATTTTAAATAATCTTACGATGAACAGCATTTATAATTGAACTCACTGTTGATGGGAGTAGGAATTGGTAAAATCATTTGGTGGCTAGGTGTGTGTTCAAGATCTGTATTTTATATCAGCTTTCCCTTTTTATAGGTTACTAATATGTAAAATATACTTAATTAGT
The DNA here is from genome assembly GCF_009873245.2 of Balaenoptera musculus. Lineage (NCBI taxonomy): Eukaryota > Metazoa > Chordata > Mammalia > Artiodactyla > Balaenopteridae > Balaenoptera > Balaenoptera musculus. The sequence continues at coordinate 105,378,469 of NC_045806.1, read as the reverse complement.
TTGCCTTTGAGGTTTGTTTAAAATAACTATCTTTAAGTATGTTGCTTATATTGTGGTCAATACACTCTAAAGGAATTTTTTTTTTATTGTTTGGAGAACAGAAGTAAAACACATCACCATTAGACCTTGATGCAGCTGAAACAAATAAAGCAAAAACAAAATTATACTCCAATATCCTTGAAATCTTTGTTGTTTTGTAGTAAATGTGGATTGTTTCTTTACTTTTGTTTTCTGAACAGATGTGTATTTGCATAATGTGAAGATTTAGTTAGACTTGTGAAAGGAAAATCACATCTCTATTTTACAATGGGACTAATATATGTATAAAGGATTAGATAAAGCAATCCACAAACAAGCATATGATTTACACTTTAGTTCTAACCCACTCTTTGTACTTGAGGAGCTACAAGATATATTATGAATGTATAACACTATGCCTAATTTTCAGTAGAGTGCATAAAGGTATGCTTCATCTGTAGAAAATTATTCTCTTTGCATCCTTGGGAAATCAACTTGTACTGTTGCAGTTTTTATTTTTATTTTTTTAAGATTTGTATGCTTGGGTGCTTCCTTGTGAATGCTAACTCTGAATCTTAGATAATATCCAAACCAACAGCAGATAACTAAAAATTTAATACAGTATAATATGAAATTTCAAACAGTTGGGCTACTATTGTGCCCTGAATTATAATATCTCATTACTTAGAGTCATTTAGTGTCACAAAGACTTCCATGCACCAATTTATTATCTTTCCTCCCTTTTTTCCCCTAGAATGGAAGGGTTGATTGTGTACACGGCATGCTCATATTACACATTTTTTATGAGGAGCATGAAAGGCAGGTTGCCTTGTAGTAGTACTATATTTCCTATAATAGTAGTGTTTATTGGTTGCAGTGGTAAAGAGAAATAGAAGCTTACTAACCTATTAGCAGGAGGTAGGCTGATATGAGACACATATTAAAAACTATTACAAATCATGTCCAGCACAACCTATTTTAATCCAGAGCAGAACAAAGTATATTGTTTTGATTTTAGATTCAACACATTTGGATTGAACATAAAAATAAGGATCTAAATTGAGGTCATAAATGCCTGAATTAAATTGGATATTTTCTCCTTTCCCTGTTCAGTTAAATAAAGACTCTTAGTGCTTAGTAGTGTCTGACCTTCAGTACTAAAAATCCTGAATCCTCTCAACTGATATGATGTGATAGAAGCAGAGAGCTTAAAGAAAAAACATTCAACCCTATCACAACTGTAAAGAAAAATAAACACATTCAACCATGTTACCTTTCTGACCTGATCTAAACGCATCATTGTAACAAATTTCTTATATTTGCAGTCACAGTAGTCCAAAGGTCAAAAGCACTTACTGACTAACTTTAGGTTATCCTTTGATTTATCTTAAGAGGCCTTATGGAAGACTTGGGGAAAGATTTTGCAAAAAAGGAAATAAGGTCATAAAGAAAAAGTCAGATAGCTTCAGGCTTTCAAATAATATATAGAAATCGAAATTCTCCCAAAGAAGGATTGTTTTCAATCCTTTTACTTTACAATGCTGTACTGTTAAACAAACTTTACACCGTGTTTCTATTTTATAAAATTACAAATAAAAGTCCAAGGAAGTCAATTAATATTACACAAAGTATTATGTTGATTTAATCCAACCCCTTACATAATAAAAGTTTGCAAAATAAAGGTTGAATAACTCCTCTGATATTTTCTACTCAAGAATCTACTGCAATTAAATCCACAAAATAGAATAGTATTTTATAATACCTAGAAAAATATAAAACTAACATTAACATAAGAAATTTCATCCAGTTGTTTAACTTTGATTAAAATGAGTTCATTGAATTTTGTGTTTAGCTCTGAAGGCCTTAACAATTATGTCTGGTTTATTTTTCTTGCAATCTGGGAGATATAAAATTCCTTATAACAATTGGTAAAGAAGTAGAAGAGCTCTGAGGAAATAAATCATGACTTGCATGCAAGGCATCTTGTTTTTAGATTTTATTTATTTATTGTGTAGGTTTATTTATTTATTTTATAGATTTTACCTACTGAGCGTTTTGTTTTTAGATTTTATATTCTACTATTAAAACAATCAATATTCATAAAGCACAATCTCACAAGCATTGCCTCAATCTTCTAAGACACATATGGAACATTCAAAATAATTAATATTAGAAACTATTGATGGGCATGTCCTTTTTATATTTTCATTTTTTATAAATTTGTTCCCCTTCTGAATATTTGAAATGAACACAAAAATCTCAATGAAAACTACATTTTTTCTTAAATCCTTCTTTTTTGTAGGAAAAATTTTAGTGATATATTTCCAAACTGATGACAGCATTCTTAAATTATATTTCATAGTAAAGCCTATATTTATGCTGCAGTTTCTTATGGTCAGAGCCACATACTTTCCAAAAGCAAATAATAACTTTACTATGCATACTCAAGAGCATATTTAGGCTGCTGTATCTCTGGTAGAGATACAAGCTGAATAACCTTACTTGTCTGGCCTCTTGCAAATGCATTTCATTGTCTGCTTTCCATATTTCGTTTTTTCCATGATAAAAAGGAATGATCTTGCTTGAGACTCATTTTTGTTTATAGTCCACTATGTCTTTCAGTGGCTGACTTTTCTTCATTTATTCTGTTGGTTTTTTTTTTTTTTTGGTTTATGCACAAATGTACTCTTTGAAATGACGTTATTTCAGCACCATAGCACTTTGCTAAGCCATTTCATTTCTTTGTAATTCAGGTGGCTTTGGGGTGGTGGAACGTTTCCAGAGTGATATAAAACTAATTCATGAACTAATTTTTATTTGAAATCTCTGTAAATGCCATAATGCTAGTCAAGATAATATAGGTCAAAAGCAAAAATAGTTTATTGGACTTAAAAAAGAAAAATCATTTTCTTGTTTTATTCTATGTTATAATCTGCAATTAATAAGTATTGTAGGCCACAATGCCAATGTAGCATCAACAGTAATAGCTAATTTTCATTGAGCATTTGTTGTGTACCAGATGAGAGTCAAGCTCGCCTATGAAGCAGGTCCTATTATTATGTTTATTTTGAAGATAAAAAAACTGGTATAGTGATAAGAGAGAGAGCTCTAGAATCACACTGCCTAGATTTGAACATCTATCACCTTTGCAACCTGAGTATAAGTAATCTAATCTCTCTAAACCTCAGTTTCTTCATTTCTCTGGAAATGGCAGATAGTCCAGATTGGCTTAATCAACAGGGGTTTTGTATTAGAAGATTGTTGGACTTAAGGTTGGAACAATGACTTCAGAGTGAATTTTGGAAAGCCTTGTATACTCCGCTAAAGATTTTGAATTTTATTTCACATGCAGTGTAGAATGACATATCTAAAAATTTTTTTCACCAATGACTATACTATAAAGATGCATTTTCGGTTCAATTTTGACTCAGTCTTAGATGTGTAATTGAAATGTTCATGTTTCTACTACTTTTAAGTATTTGATATCTCAGTTATTTTTAATATTCTAGACCTGTGCTGTCCAATAAATAGCAATTAGCTACATGTGGCTATTTAAATTTTAAGTAATTAAAATTAAGTTAAATTTTAAAATTGGTTCCTCAGTCACACCAGGCACATTTCAACTGTTCTTGTGTCTAGTGGTTACTAGATTGTATTGGACAGCACAAATCTAGTACTTTTCCATTACTACCAAAATTTCTATTGGACAGCACAGCTCTAAACCATACCATTGCGCTCTCTGGGACTCATCCCAATCCCTTCACCTCTAGGATATTACTCAATTATTCCTACATGTACTCAGAAGGGTGCTTTGTGTTGCAGTCTATCTATTAGGAGGGCCAGCAGTATGTTTCCTTTCCAGTTCTAATTACCCTCAGCCAATGTCTCCCTAACTTAAAGCCTTCTGGAAAGGAGTCTTCATTGCCACTACAGTGTCCATGTCAGAGTGTTGTCTCCCAGTACTCCCAAAGCCCCATTCTTTCCATAAATATAATCTGTTAAAACACTTTGCCATTTGTCTGCACCCAGGACATTATTTTTTCCACTTCCATCTCCCTTTCAAAAAGCAATCTACATAATTCTACATAATCTCAAGCATACACAGCAATTTGCATGATGAAGTTGGAATACTCGAGATTATATTCAGGTTACCAGGACTTTACAGTCTCTCTAAAGGCATTTGGAAGTGCACCTACTTTGTATTTACATAATTAAAAGGCCCATTTGGATACTTCCTAAACAGAAGAAACCATCTTCCCTGAAGATGATTTGAAGTTGCTGCCACTACTAGGTAAAACAGACCTACAGTAACTTTGAAAATGCCTCCTCCTTTTTTCTCATTCATATTTCAAAACCTTAAGATGACTTTATAGACAGAGCGTATGAAAACGAACAAAATGCTAATCAATACAATCTTATATTGACTTATAATCTGAGGTTATACTAATCTCAGTAGTTCTCAGGTATTATAGATGATAGGTAGATGATAGGGAGATAACTATAGATAGAATATACATGTAACAGCTATTTCTTTACAACACATTGAATTAAATAGCAATTCAAGTACTATAGTTGGATTTACTATACTTGGGTAATCTGCATCATAAAACCCCTTACTCTGTCCTCTTTCCACAAATCAGAGGTAACAGAATCAAGGCAAAGATAATTATTTTAAAGAAGTGTGATGTGAAATAGTTGTTTGCTTAAAATGTTAGACAACTGGGTGCTGAGCATGAAATGAATTAGAGAAAGGAAGGAAAATAAGAGGACAGAAGCAAAAATTAGTTTAAAATAAGATTATTGATGATAATCCTCAATCTCTGAAAATGAACTTTAAAATTTCATGGAAATGTGAAGTGCTAATAGAGGTGCTGAAAAGTTTAAGAACTCTCAACACAACATTGTAAAGCAACTATACTCCAATAAAAAGTAATAAAAAATTTAAAAATTAAAAAGAAAGAAAGAAAGAACTCTCAACTTCCTTTTAAAAAGTCAGAAAACATTGTTGGAATTTGTGATATCATTTTCCCTCACATACAATTGCATATCTGTGGCTATAAACATGTCCATTTTAATATTTCAATGTCTGCCTATCCAGAAGTGATTCAGGACATTGTGTAAACAGAAGTCAACATTTGTTTGCAGTTTCCAGGGTACCCATGTCATAATGTTTGCTTTAATGAATATAGGAGGTTTTGCCATTAAAAAGAAGAATGTGAGCATTATAGAGCATTAAAGAAAAGACACACACTAGGATGGCTATAATAAAAAACAACAGATAAAAAGTGTTGGTGAGGATGTGGAGAAATCAGAACCCTCATATACTCCTGGTGATAATGTAAAATGGTGCAGCCACTTTGAAAAACAGTCTGGCAGTTCCTCAAAAAGTTAAACATAGGACATATCAATTTCACTCCTAAGTATATACCTAAGAGAACTGAAAACAAACATCCACACAAAAACTTGCTAATGAATGCTCACTGTAGCATTATTCATAATAGCCATAAAGTAAAAACAACCCAAACGTCTATCAACTGATGAATGGATAAATAATAGGTGGTATAGCCATACAATACATTATCATTCAGCCATGAAAAGGAACGAAGTGCTGATACACGGTACAACAGAGATGAACCTTGAAGATATAGGCTAAATAAAAGAAGACACTTACAAAAGATGGCATATTGTATAATATCATTTACATGAAGTGCCCAAATAGGCAAATCTATAGACACAGAAAGCAGATTAATGATTGCCTAGGGATATGGGAGTTGTGATTAAATAAGGAGTGAGTGCTATTGGGTATGAAAATTTTTGGGGGGTGATGAAAATGTTCTAAAATTACATAATGTTGATGGATGCAAAATCCTGTGAACATATAAAAAATATTGAATTGTATACTTTAAAGTGTTCAATTATATGGTATATCAATAAAATTGTTTTTAAAGTTCATAGGATAAAATAATATCTTACAATTCCCCAAAATAGAAATACCCAGTGTTAACATTTTGGTGTATCTTTCAGTATTACAACACACTTTTTGTTTTTAAATGGTTATTGAATGACATGTAAAAATGTCTATATAATGATATTTATATTTTACCACAAGGCATATTTTTAAACAGCAAAACTGCATATAAGAAAATAAAATAATATTTTAACTAATGGTGAAATATAGCATATTCATAAATATAAATACTCGATATATAAAAGTTAACAATTCTCTACAAATTAACGTATACATTTCATGAAATACAGATCAAAATCTCAATAGGACTTATTTTAGAAATTGAGAAAATAATTATATAGGTTTTCTGGAATAAAATTAGGCAAGAATAATGTGGAAATTTTTAAAACAAATATTTATAAAGGGGTAGAAAGTTGTATTATGAAGTCAGGGTAACTAAATGAGTTGGTGCTGGAATCAATCAGTCTGGCATCTTGAAAAATGGAATAGAATAGGAAGTCGAGAAACAAAATTAAGTATGATATAATTTACTTTATGAGGAATATGGGATTCCAGATCAGTAGGAAAAGGAAAGATTATTCAACAAATAGTATTGGGATAATTGGCTAGCCATCTGGAAGGAATTAAGTTAGCTCACAGTCTATATAAAAATCAATTTCAAGTGGATAAAAGATGTAGATATAAAATGATGAAACAAAAATATTCAACATCATTAGAAATTAAAGAAAAGAAAATAAAACAAAGTGTCAATTTTTGCCTATCATATTGATGAAGATGGAAATAATTATTAATATTAATTGTCGGTAATGATGAAGAAACAGTAACTTTCATGCATCACTGTTAAGTGTGTAAATTTGTATATACTTTGAAGGTCAACTTGATACAAAATAAAAAGAAAAACAAAAACTCTTAAATATGTTTGTTTCCTTTAAGCCAGCAGTTTTACTTCTAAAAATTTATCCTAGAGATAAGGATATTCTTTACAGTACGGATTTTAATAGTGAAAATTAGAATCAACCTAATGACCTACCAACTTGTACTAAATCTGGTACACATATGCAATTGATTGTTATGTAAATATTAAGAGGAAAGCATTGAGTCTCTTAAAGATACCTGTAATATATTGCTGAGAACAAAAGCAGATTTAATGTATTATGATGAAAAGAGAGAAGAGAGAAGTATGGAAGAAACTGGAAACATGGAAAGATATACTCCACAATATTAACAGTCTGTTATCTTTGTAGAGTGGAATTATACAATTTTTTAACATCTTTATTGGAGTATAATTGCTTTACAATGGTGTGTTAGTTTCTGCTGTATAACAAAGTGAATCAGCTATACATATGCATATATCCCCATATCTCCTCCCTCTTGCGTCTCCCTCCCACCCTCCTTATCCCATCCCTCTAAGTGGACACAAAGCACTGAGCTGATCTCCCTGCCCTATGTGGCTGCTTCCCACTACCTATCTATTTCACATTTGGTAGTGTATACATGTTCATGCCACTCTCTCACTTCATCCCAGCTTACCCATCCCCTTCCCATGTCCTCAACTCCATTCTCTACATCTGCATCTTTATTCCTGTCCTGCCCTAGCTTCTTCAGAAACATTTTTTTTTTTTAGATTCCATATATATATGTTAGCATACGGTATTTGTTTTTCTCTTTCTGACTTACTTCACTCTGTATGACAGTCTCTAGGTCCATCCACCTCACTACAAATAACTCAATTTTGTTTCTTTTTATGGCTGAGTAACATTCCATTGTATATATGTACCACATCTTCTTTATCCATCCGTCTGTTGATGGACACTTATGTTGCTTCCACGTCCTGACTACTGTAAATAGTGCTGCCATGAACATTGTGGTACATGACTCTTTTTGAATTATGGTTTTTCTCAGGGTATATGCCCAGTAGTGGGATTGCTGGGTCATATGGTAGTTCTATTTTTAGTTTTTTTAAGGAACGTCCATACTGTTCTCCATAGTGGCTGTATCAATTTACATTCCCACCAACAGCGCAAGAGGGGTCCATTTTCTCCACACTCTCTCCAGCATTTATTGTTTCGAGACTTCTTGATGATGGCCATTCTGACTGATGTGAGATGATACCTCATTGCAGTTTTGATTTGCATTTCCCTAATGATTAGTGATGTTGAGCATCCTTTCATGTGTTTCTTGGCAATCTGTATATCTTCTTTGGAGAAATGTCTAGTTAGGTCTTCTGCCCATTTTTGGATTGGGTTGTTTGTTTTTTTGATATGCAGCTGCATGAGCTGCTTGTATAATTTGGAGATTCATCATTTGTCAGTTGCTTCATTTGCAATATTTTATCCCACTCTGAGGGTTGTCTTTTCATCCTGTTTATGGTTTCCTTTGCTGTGCAAAAGCTTTTAAGTTTCATTAGGTTCCATTTCTTAATTTTTCTTTTTATTTCCATTTCACTAGGAGGTAGGCCATAAAGGATCTTGCTGTGATTTATGTCATACAGCGTTCTGCCTATGTTTTCCTCTAAGAGTATTATAGTGTCTGGCCTTACATTTAGGTCTTTAATCCATTTCGAGTTTATTTTTGTATACAGTGTTAGGGAGAGTTCTAATTTCATTCTTTTACATGTAGCTGTCCAGTTTTCCCAGCACCACTTATTGAAGAGGCTGTCTTTTCTCCATTGTATATTCTTGACTCCTTTAACAAATATAAGGTGACCATATGTGTGTGGGTTTATGTCTGGGCTTTCTATCCTGTTCTATTGATCTATATTTCTGTTTTTGTGCCAGTACCGTACTGTCTTGATTACTGTAGCTTTGTAGTATAGTCTGAAGTCAGGGAGTCTGATTCCTCCAGCTCCATTTTTCTTTCTCAAGATTGCTTTGGCTATTTGGGGTCTTTTGGGTTTCCATACAAACTGGGAAATTTTGGGTTCTAGTTCTGTAAAAAATGCCATTGGTAGTTTGACAGGGATTGCACTGAATCTGTAGATTGCTTTGGGTAGTATAGTCATTTTCACAATGCTGATTCTTCCAATCCAAGAACATGGTATACCTCTCCATCTGTTTGCATCGTCTTTAATTTCTTTCATCAGTGTCTTATAATTTTCTGCATACAGGCCTTTTGTCTCCTTAGGTAGGTTTATTCCTAGGTATTTTATTCTTTTTGTTGCAATGGTAAATGGGAGTGTTTCCTTAATTTCTCTTTCAGATTTTTCGTCATTAGTGTATAAGAATGCAAGAGATTTCTGTGCATTAATTTTGTATCCTGCTACTTTACCAAATTCATTGATTAGCTCTAGTAGTTTTCTGGTAGCATCCTTGGGATTCTCTATGTATAGTATCATGTCATCTGCAAACAGTGACAGTTTTACTTCTTCTTTCCCGTTTTGGATTCCTTTTTCTTCACTAATTGCTGTGGCTAAAACTTCCAAAACTATGTTGAATAATAGTGGTGAAACTGGGCAACCTTGTCTTGTTCCTCATCTTACTGGAAATGGTTTCAGTGTTTCACCATTGAGAACGTTGTTGGCTGTGGGTTTGTCATACATGGCCTTTATTATGTTGACGTAAGTTGCCTCTATGCCTACTTTCTGGAGAGTTTCTATCATAAATGGGTGTTGAATTTTGTCAAAAACTTTTTCTGCATCTATTGAGATGATCATATTGTTTTTATCCTTCAATTTGCTAATATGGTTTATCACATTGTTTGATTTGCGTATATTGAAGAATCCTTGCATTCCTGGGAAAAACCCCACTTGATCATGGTGTATGATCCTTTTAATGTGCTGTTGGATTCTGTTTGCTAGTATTTTGTTGAGGATTTTTGCATCTATGTTCATCAGTGATAATGGTCTGTAGTTTTCTTTTTTTGTGACATCTTTGTCTGGTTTTGGTATCAGGGTGATGGTGGCCTCGTAGAATGAGTTTGGGAGTGTTCCTCCCTCTGCTATATTTTGGAAGAGTTTGAGAAGGATAGGTGTTAGCTCTTCCCTAAATGTTTGATAGAAGTCACCTGTGAAGCTCTCTGGTCCTGGGTTTTTCTTTCTTGGAAGATTTTTAATCACAGTTTCAATTTCAGTGCTTGTGATTGGTCTGTTTATATTTTCTATTTCTTCCTAGTTCAGTCTCAGGCAGCTGTGCTTTTCTAAGAATTTGTCCATTTCTTTCAGATTGTCCATTTTACTGGCATATAGTTGCTTGTAGTAATCTCTCATCATCCTTTGTACTTCTGCAGTGTCAGTTGTTACTTCTCCTTTTTCATTTCTAATTCTATTGATTATAGTCTTCTCCCTTTTTTTCTTGATGAGTCTGGCTAATGGTTTATCAACTTTGTTTATCTTCTCAAAAAACCAGCTTTTAGTTGTATTGATCTTTGCTATCGTTTCCTTCATTTCTTTTTCATTTATTTCTGATTTGCTCATTATGATTTCTTTCTATGTGCTAACTTTGGGGGTTTTTTTGTTCTTCTTTCTCTCATTGCTTTAGGTGTAAGGTTAGGTTTTTTATTTAAGATGTTTCTTGTTTCTTGAGGTAGAATTGTATTGCTATAAACTTGCCTCTTAGAACTGCTTTTGCTGCATCCCATATGTTTTGGGTCATCGTGTTTTCACTGTCATTTGTTTCAAGGTATTTTTTGATTTCTGCTTTGATTTCTTCATTGATCTCTGTAGTGTATTGTTTAGCTTCCATGTGTTTGTATTTTTTACAGATTTTTTTCCTGTAATTGATATCTAGTCTCATAGCATTGTGGTCAGAAAAGATACGTGATACGATTCATTTTTTTAAATTTAACAAGGTTTGACTTGTGACCCAAGATATGATCTATCCTGGAGAATGTTCCATGAGCACTGAGAAGGAAGTGTATTATGTTGTTTTTGGATGGAATGTCCTTTAAATATCAATTAAGTCCATCTAGTTTAATGTATCATTTAAAGCTTGTGTTTCCTTATTTATTTTCATGTTGGATGATCTGTCCATTGGTGAAAGTGGGGTGTTAAAGTCCCCTACTATGACTGTGTTACTGTTGATTTCCCCTTTTATGGCTGTTAGCATTTGCCTTAAGTATTGAAGTGTTCCTGTGTTGGGTGCATAAATCTTTACAATTGTTATATCTTCTTCTTGGATTGATCCCTTGATCATTATGTAGTGTCCTTCTCTGTCTCTTGTAATAGTCTTTATTTTAAAGTCTATTTTGTCTGATATGAGAATTGCTACTCCAGATTTCTTTTGATTTCCATTTGCATGGAATATCTTTTTCCGTCCCCTCACTTTCAGTCTGTATGTGTCCCTAGGTCTGAAGTGGGTCTCTTGTAGACAGCATATATGTGAGTCTTGTTTTTTATCTATTCAGCCAGTCTATGTCTTTTGGTTGGAGCATTTAATTCCTTTACATTTAAGGTAGTTATCGATATGTATGTTCCTATTACCATTTTCTTAATTGTTTTGTGTTTGTTATTGTAGGTCTTTTCCTTCTCCTGTGTTTCCTGCCTAGAGAAGTTCCTTTAGCGTTTGTTGTAAAGCTGGTTTGGTGGTGCTGAATTCTCTTAGCTTTTGCTTGTCTGTAAAGGTTTTAATTTCTCTATCAAAGATGAATGAGATCCTTGCTGCTTAGAGTAATCTTGGTTGTAGATTTTTCTCTTTCATCACTTTAAATATGTCCTGCCACTCCCTTCTGGCTTGCAGAGTTTCTGCTGGAAGATCAGCTGTTAACCTTGTGGGGATTCCCTTGTATGTTATTTATTGCTTTTCCCTTGCTGCTTTTAATATTTTTTCTTTGTATTTGATTTTTGATAGTTTGATTAATATGTGTCTTGGCGTGTTTCTCCTTGGATTTACCCTGTATGGGACTCTCTGCACTTCCTGGACTTGATTGACTATTTCCTTTCCCATATTAGGGAAGTTTTCAACTATAATCTCTTCAAATATTTTCTCAGTCCCTTTCTTTTTCTCTTCTTCTTCTGGAACCCCTATAATTCGAATGTTGTTGCATTTAATGTTGTCCCAGAGGTCTCTGAGACTCTCCTGAATTCTTTTCATTGTTTTTTCTTTATTCTGCTCTGCAGTAGTTATTTCCACTATTTTATCTTCCTGGTCACTTATCCGTTCTTCTGCCTCAGTTATTCTGCTATTGATTACTTCTGGAGAATTTTTAATTTCATTTATTGCGTTGTTCATCATAGTTTGTTTGCTCTTTAGTTCTTCTAGGCCCTTGTTAAACGTTTCTTGTATTTTCTCCATTCTATTTCCAAGATTTTGGATCATCTTAACTATCATTACTCTGAATTCTTTTTCAGGTAGGCTGCCTATTTCCTCTTCATTTGTTTGGTCTGATGGGTTTTTACCTTGCTCCCTCATCTGCTGTGTATTTCCCTGTCTTCTCATTTTCCTTAACTTACTATGTTTGGGGTCTCCTTTCTGCAGGCTGCATGTTCGTAGTTCCCATTGTTTTTGGTGTCGTCCCCAGTGGGTAAGGTTGGTTCAGTGGGTTGTGTAGGCTTCCTGGTGGAGGGGACTGTTGCCTGTGTTCTGGTGGATGAGGCTGGATCTTGTCTTTCTGGTGGACAGGACCACGTCTGGTGGTGTGTTTTGGGGTGTCTCTGAACTTATTATGATTTTAGGCAGCCTCTCTGCTAATGGGTGGGGTTGTGTTCCTGTCTTGCTAGTTGTTTGGCATAGGTTGTCCAGCACCATAGCTTGCTGGTCGTTGAGTGGAGCTGGGTCTTAGCATTGTTATGGAGATCTCTGAGAGAGCGTTCACCATTTGATATTACATGGGGCCGGGAGGTCTCTGGTGGACCAATGTCCTGTACTCGGCTCTACCACCTCAGAGGCTCAGGCCTGACACCCAGCTGGAGTACCAAGACTCCTTTGGGAAATCTGAGGTCTTCTGCCAGCATTCAGTAGGTGTTCTGTAGGAGCTGTTCCACATGTAGATGTATTTTTGATGTATTTGTGGGGAGGAAGGTGATCTCCATGTCTTACTCCTCTGCCGTCTTGAAGCTATCCCTCCCTTCTATTTTTTAAGAAGAGTTTATTGTTTCTTTAATGTTGCTGATGTCTTTTCTGCCACCAAAGACCCTTTGGGATCTGCAAATATTTCACACCTTTTCTCTTGACTTTATGGTCTTCTCTTTGTCTGTGCAGACCATTCAAGAGGAGGCTCCTCTGGCAGGTACCATCCTGCTGACTCTCAGCTCAGGTCTTGGCTGGACATTAGATTTATTCCTCTAATTTCTTCAGGGTCTTGTACAAAATAGGAGGTAATTTGCCTCAGAGAGATTGCAGATCAGGTTTCAGACCACTGCAGTAAAGTGAATATTGGGAGGACCAGAGTGCTGATATCTCGAATTATACATTTTTAATTACACACTTTTCATTTGTATTTTCCTCAAGGAATATATGGTGTACTGTTATGATAAATCTTCCTTCTACATGCTTTATATTTTAGGAAGGCCATCTCATTCCTAATCATTTACTTTTTATATTTTATGGATTTTACATTTACATTTTAAAATATATATTGAATATAATTTGATATAGATTGTAATGTAGAAATTCTACATTATCTTCTGAAATGATTAGCCAATTTTCCTAGCACGATTTATGAAAAATTCATACATGCCTGTTTAAAAGGGTGATGAGTTGAACTTGTTGCCCTGAGATTATGAAACTGACTGCTACTGTCAACTCTCACTCTAGCCAATATCCCCTTCTGAGTTTAGTTTTAAATGGCTGGAGAAGGCAGAGTCATAAATCCTCAACTTGGGAATAAACTTCAGTAGCTTTTCTTGGTTCTGTCATGGGAGAAGTGTAGACTTCCCCTACAAAATGCTAAAGGTAAGTAATGGCACATTAGGAATGCCTGAAAGATGCAGAAAGTAGGAACTAAATGCCCAGTTGGATATCTACTTGGGCAGCAGACTTGTTGCCCTCTGTCTAAAAGAGCAAGAAAAAAATTACCTGGGCAAAGGAAGAGGGCTGAGTTTCCTCTGGATAAAGAGGACACTAAAGAAAGCAGCCTAGTGACTTCCCTGGTGGTATAGTGGTTAAGACTCCCTGCTCCCAATGCAGGGGGCATGGGTTCAATCCATGGTCGGGGAACTAAGATCCCACATTCTGCATGGTGCGGCCAAAAAAAAAAAAAAAAAGTTAAGGAAAAAAAAGAAAAGTTAAAAGAAAAAAAAGAATGCAGCCAAACTCAAACGAGCTTGCTGGTATGTCCCCAAAAGAGCTGGCTGCACAGGCACAGGGTTTCAAGAATATTACAGAGAGGGAGAAACATGAGAAAGTGACCGCATAAAGTTTCTCATCAAATCCTGGGCTCATCCCTGAGCTGCATAAGTATGAATTAGACCCTATTCAGAATACCAAAAACTTTGAGACCTAAACTAACAAATAAACCACAATCCATGTCCCAAACAGACCACTGAGTAGCTCACACATGGGACATATCCAAGTAGATTCAAGAAGCTCAGCAAACTCCAAACAGGACAAATTAAAGGAAGTTCATGCCAACCATACCATAATTAGACTGCTGAAAATTAAAGATAAAAATAATATTGAAAGAAGCCAGAGAAAATTGATACATTACCAATAAATAAATGCAATGGGCTGAACTGTATTTCACCAAAATTCTAATGTAGAAGTGCTAACCCCTAATACCTCAGAATGTAACCCTATTTGGAGATAGGGTCTTTAAAGAGATAATTAAGTTAAAATGAGGTAATTAGATCAGGTCTTAATCCAATATGACTGGTGTCCTTATAAGAAGAGGAAATTTGACTATACATACATACAGAGGAAGATGATGTGAAGACACTGGGAGCAGACAGCAATTTACAAGCCACGGAGAAGGGCCTCAGAAGAATCTAATTCTGACAAGACCTTGATCTCAGACTCTTAGCCTCCAGAATTGTGAGAAAATAAATTTCTGTTGCCTAAGCCATCCAGTCTGTGATATTTTGCCATGGCAGCCCTAAAAAACTAATACAATGGTGATTCTAACTGTGGATTTCTCATCAGAAACCATGGAAGTCAAAGGAAAGTGGCATAATATTTTTCAATGTGCTGAAAGATAAGAACTGTCAGCCAAAATTCTATTCTTCAGAAATGAAGGTGAAATAAAGACAATCTCAGATGAAGGAAAACTTAGAAAATTCATCATCAGACAACTTTTTCTAGAATAACTGCTAATAAAATCTATTCAAAGTAAAAGAAAACGATATCAGATAATACCTTGGAACATTGGGAATGAAGGAATAGCAATAGAAATGTAAATATGAGAGTAAACGTAATGGATGATTCTTGGAACTTAATGGTTCCCTAAGGCTAACTATTTTGGTCCCGTGTTGAGAAATCTGGGGCTTTATAAAGACACATACTTCCACAACAGCACCTATTTCCAGAGCCAAGCAGCAGAGGACAATGAGGGGGAAAAAACCAGAATATTTTAAGAAAATGTCTTCCCCCTCTTAGTTTTGACTGCTATAGGTTCCCATTGGGTGTTTGTTGCCACCACCAGGAGATTGCTGGGGTTGGGTCAAGATAATTGACAGAAAGAACACTGATAGGAGTTTACCACACTCTCTCTGACTATTAGGTGTTCTCTTTCCTCCTCCTTGAGACAGAAATAGTGGGCTTCTCCTGGGGAAGAACTCTAAAGTTGAAATGTCAGTGATCGAGAACAGTGGTGGTTGTATACATTATCCTTTTACTCTTCAATTCCTAGTATTTTTACTATATAGCACAGTGTTAAATATATTTATGAAAACTGTTTAAACTTAAGATGCATTTACAGGGGGTTTACTTACAAAGCAACTATTTACTTAAATTCAGTTTTCCTGCCCTTTTTCAATGTGCTAAATGCTTTAGCTTTAGTTTTTGTTTTGCTTTCCTTTGTTTTGTTTGCTTTTGCTTGTTTAAACTATTTGCATCGGGAAAGCTTTTGTTGTATTAGAATGAGTAATGTAAAAAACAATCAAGTGAGTTCTAGCTTCAGTTTTATCTCCAGTCTGAGACCTTGAACAAGTAATTTAATCTGTTTTATCAGGTAAAAATAGTTAGGTTGGAGGAGATAATTAATAATTAGTAAGGTTCCTTAGAGTTCTAATACTTTGACCTCTTCACCTGTATAGTGGACATTGTACTGTGCTCCAGCATTCCCCCACTCCCCTGTCCACAACTGCCAGAAGTACTGCTGGCTGACATTCCTATCCAGGAACTGCTTTCATCTGAAGAGAGTCTAATCACATAAGATCATACCCCTGCATCCAGTGACTTGTAGATAAGGGAATATAAATGTCCATCCCCTTCATCCAAACTCAGAACAATTATGAAGGGTCATCCTAGCTTCACAGAGTGCTGTGAGGTTTGTCAAGGTTTTTGTTCTGAGGGCAACTTTTGCAGCCCAACTTCTCCCTTTTTTTTTTATTGAGGTATAACTGACATTTAGCATTATACTAGTTTCAGGTGTACAGCATAATGATTTGATACTTCTATATGTTACAAAATGATCACCACAATAATTCTCATTAACATCCATCATCTCTGCCCAATCTTCTTTTCTTACTTTTACCCAAAAATTGTTAATTCTGGAAGAACTCCCTAATAAAATTCCAGCATGCTAATCTTTGTCTCAGAGTCTGCTTCCCAAGGAGCCCAGACTTCAACAAACTGGAAGTAATATTTTCCTCCTCTGGGGATTTTATTATTTTTACCTCTGTCCTGGTGGTGCTTGCATTCCATAGTGTATTATACTTACTGCATGTGTTTTTTTATGCAGCTTTTTCTGTCCCACTAATTTGCAAATTCTTGAAATCAAGGGCAATGCATTTAAAAAAAATCTTTCATAGCAGCCAATCTTGATTCATTAGTTGGTTGGTTAAGTAAATGCATAAATGAAGTGATATTGAAATAATCATAATTTTCCCTGCTTGATCTCTTTAGAATCATCAATAATTAGTTTTTATAAGTTTTTATGTTTATTATAAAGGTTGTGTTTTTCCTATTCCCATGAACCTTGAGTTGTATTCATAATTTTTGTGTGGTTCTCTTAGTTCTGTGGCATCTTTACAATCATGTGATACTTAGGGTTTTATTGCTTGCTATGGGGGTATTAATTACTGTGAACCCATGATGGGTTTTCTAATTGGTTTGTCAACACTAAATTAGAAAAATTTAATTCTATTTGAACAAATGAAGAAAAATGTATGATATATCAAGGACTTAAAGGTAAATGTCTTTGCTTTCTTTTATATTTGTAAAGCCAGTTGGTGATTTTTATTATTTTTTTAGTATTAAAGTTTCATTTTTAATTATACATGGCTGGAACAGAAGTTCATTCGAATATTACAAAGTGATATTGCTATTCTTAGAAGGGAAATCCACAGGTATAATCAGTTGCTATTCATTTGGAAGTCATAGATAAGAATGCCATATCATTTGTAATCGTGCAGTCAATTTCATTCCTTGTCTCGGCCTTCATTTCTAAAGAGTGTTCCATTTAGTGGGAGTTTTTAGAATAATGTAAGAGACCAATCATGTGCTATACAGCATTCACATTGTATTAGCCCTTTTCCAAAGCTTTCCCTTCTGTTTTCCAAATTATATTCCTGTAATTCATGAACTTAGAAGCTCTCAGCAATTTGAATTTCATGTTCAATCTCAGATGCTCTTTCAGTAAATCATGCCATTATTCAGTATTTCCCTCTTTCAAAAAAAAAGAAAAGCCTCCACATTTAAGATCCATTCAAACCATTCCATTTTCACATCACTGAAACTCTTCATACTCTTAAAATATCATCTTTGGGATTTCAGTTTCAACTAATAAATAGCAACTTTTATCTTGCAGACAATTATTTGAGAAAACAGCATAGAATATGAGCATTTCTACATTGCCACACCAAAAGTGCCAGTGACAGGCCAAAAATCACCTTAAGCATCTGTTGCCATCAGATACATTTTTCAACATTGGTAGGAAAGTCATTGACTATTTTGCCAGAGTCAAAGTTATCTCAGCCAGGTTCTACATTAACTTCTACCACTCCCACCACAAATAGTCCCAAGAAGACACTTCCAAGGGAATATAATATTAAAAAGGCACAGTACATCCATTCTATGGATTTAGCTATGTCTACAAGAATTTACCCAAAGTGATATCCCAGACATCTTGAGTAAAAAGAAAAACAAGTATCAGAAAAAATATTAACACTCTGATTGTATAAAAAAAAAACAAAGAAAATGTATGGATATAGATGTGCAATTATAGGACAGGTTATATGTATACAGGTACACAATGTATAACCTGTACAGATTATACAAGAAAATGTTATCATTGGTTACCTTGGAGGGAATACTTGGGGTAAGAGGAAATCATTAAGATAAGAGGAAATCATTAAGATTTTCTTTATATATGGTTGTGTGTGCATTAAATGGAGTATGCATGGCTTATGTAGTTAAAATGAAGGAAAGTATTTAAAGGGCAAGAAATAAATATTATCCTGTTTTAGGCATCCATTTGCTTTTATTCTCTTCTCAAAACGAAACTACTTTCCTTCTCTGGCATATTACAAATGGACTCCCCATCTGATGCATTTTTACTAATCTAGAGTAGTATCTCTTTTCTTCACAGCAGCCTCCTATGTTTCTTCTTTGCTTTAAAACATTCATTAAAGGTGAATCTCTTCATGAAGTCTTATAGTCATCTCAATGACAACAATAACTTCTCAGCACTTAAGTGCAAGACAGGGTGGGCAAGGATCCAAGTAGGAAAGACCTATTATCAAATCCATCAATTAAGGCCCTGCTTGCATCCTCACTATCAACTTAAATCATTTATTGTTTGAACATCTCCTTTTATTACAGTCAGCAATGACTTTTAGTGAACGATAATCTGTTTGAATTTCACAAGTATGTTAGAATTTCACAATCTGCATTTCTTAGCAAAGACTTAGCCAATATTTTCACAAACCGATACCTATTATCACTATATGATAGGTCTTACATAAGCTAATAAGTGTCATTTCTTAATAGTGGTATTTTAGCAGAGATTTTGATCAGTTGATTACCTGTCATATTTTCTGGGAATATTTTAATTTTAACTTAGTTTCATATATAACCCATGTCTGCATCTCTGTAGCCAATACTCCTAGGCATATTTTTGAGTCTTTGTCATTTGTGGTTTTGTGTGTGTGTGTGTGTGTGTGTGTATGTGTGTTTCTTTGTGGCTGTACGTTTTGTGCCTTTCTCATTGGATTGCAAACTTCCCAGGAGATTATATCAATTTTCTATTGTAATACCTTATAGTTTCTATTAAGTCTTTCCCAAATCTGGTTGACCTACTCCATAAATGGCATGAAAACAGAACATAAGAATTAGGAATGTGGCATTGGAAGGTGTCAAAGCAGTGTTGCAGAGAAGAAAGAAAATTTGCTTTTCGTTTTTTACTACCAAGGTAGGAAAACAAAATGGAGATCTTATAGCTAGAATTTTTTTTTAAGTCAAATATATTTCCTTGCTTGAGTATAAATGTTAATCATTCTTTGTGTGTTAGATCTTTCTGGGTATGTTAAGATAGATGTTGAATATATGGAATAATAAATCCTAATTCATTCTTCATATCTTTGCTATGACAAGCGACAAGCAAAATTTAAGCTGGGCACTTTCTGCTTAATTCATTGTGATAAAAGATGATATATCCACCTCCTGAAATTGAACCTCTGGCTGTTGTATGCAAACAGTTTGACAGATATGTCAGAATAAAACTATATCAAGGGGAAAGAAAATTATCTCTCTCTATTTTAACCTCAGGCAGGGACCAACCTTAGGTAGTTAGGATGATTTTCCTAAGAACGATCTCAGAAAAATATAGAAAAGACCATACTTTATTTTTGAGTGTTTCTCTAAGAAAACAAAAGTGCCTGAGATGTGGAACATCTTAACCAAAAGGACTCTCTCTTCAGGTCTAATGGGTTTAACATGGAAACATGCTTAGCAGAGCCTCTGAATCACTCTTAGGATAGACACCTAAGGCATTTTGTTCAAAATCCCCAGGAAGATCACACAAGAATAGAATCAAGGTTCCCTGCCTCCCAGTGCTCTTGCCATACTATTGACTTGCAGAAAAATTGGAAATATTAGTTGGCCCCTTACCTTTAGGTCCCACATTAGAAAACTCAGTGTATATCCTGAATCACACTGTATGTTTAGTGACAAGAGGATAATTTAATTCTTATTAGTTTTCTACATTAATTGCATGCTATCCCATGGAGCCATTAGGTTACCAGGTAGCATATGAACAATTATGAATGTTGTGATTTTATCTCATTTTATCACAAGGAGACAATTTACCTCTAAGAAATAATTTACAGAATTTATTTTAAAACAACTGGTTCTCCCAAAAGTGAGCAAAATTCAGACCCATAGCCACAGAAGTCATTCAGCAAATACTTTTGAATGTAATCTTAAATTCTATAGTTTATACTTCTCACTAACTATAATGATGCTCTTGTTTTGAGATGATTATGTCTTAAAATCTAACCTTAAAGGAGCTACCTGCTTCAGTCTTTTTCCTACAAGTTTGAAGAGTAACGTCAACTTCTTACTCTGAAATAAATATGTTGGTGGGGGTGATGGCAAAGATAGTTCTTATAAATTACTGGGAAATAACTATAGCATTTTGCTTTGAAACATCTACCATCAGGAGATCAGTATTTTTGGGTTTCTACTTCTGACTCAATAGGTCCTATTGTTTTAAAAGATCTCATGATTCTACCTATAGCGTTGTGGTATTTTTAAAATAATTTTAAAATTTCTTACTGCATGAATTTTAGTATTCTTCCTCATATTGTTTTTGCACTTATATGGCACATTTATAGCTATTATAAACCAAGCCAATGTGATTGACTGGTCGGCATTTCATAACAAGAAAACATTTAAATGAACAGAAAATGTAGATGCCAGAAATAAAAAGAGAACTGGGCTCCATGTTACTCATTATCTCATATAATAAATTTATATATTATATCTATATAGATATATGAAGACAAAAAAATAACTGCTAGACAATTATAAATAGGTCAGGAGGAACTTGCCAATTTTTGTCTAATGAAACCTATTTCTTCATTGCTAAAATAAAAAGTATTTAAAAAATTTTTCAAAAGTTTTATGTAGTGTATTTCATGTATGTTTTATATATTGGCAGAGACTTATAAGCTGCTGGCATTGTCTGATGATTTGTCAGCAAGACTGCCACTGACTTCAACAATGTAGCAAGAGCTGCTACATATTCTTCTTTAGAATATGAGCCTCAGAAGGACAAAATTGGGCAGTGCATCATTTCATATTTATTACCCCCTTAGGTACAGTAGGTCACAGTGCAGACAGAACATTTGGTTGGGATTGGATACATCAGAACACCTGGGGGAAAATTCTACTACTCAGTTCTCCACTTGCCAATGTTCCAGGTAGAAAGTCTAAAATACTGGGGGTTCTTTGTGAGTATGTGTGCGTATGTGTGTGTGTACATAGGCATATCATTGCATACCTCAAATAAAGTTTATAATTGAAATAAAATTGGTAACTTGGAGGCTTCTGAATTGTATGAAATGTAAAAAGCTCAATTAGAAAAACAGTTATTTGAAGTCATCGTTAAATTTTATAAATATTTAAAATAATTTAATAAATATTTTATAATTTTTAAAAGATTTAATGTTATATCATTTAAAATATTAAAATGCATAGAGAGATCTGCCAAGATGGTGGAGTAGAAAGACCTGGCTCACTGCCTCTCACAGGCACATCAAAATTACAATGATTTACAGAACATTTATCAATGAAAAAGACCACAACCTACTAGAAAAGATCTTCCACAACTAAAGATATAAAGAAGAAACCACAATGAGATGGGTAGGAAGAGCAGAGTCATGATACAGTCAAGACCCATACACCCAGGTGGGTGACCACAAATGAGAGAATAATTACAATTGCAGAGATTCTCCTCAAGGAGCAAGGGGTTTCAAACCTAAATCGGGCTCCCCAGCATGAGGGTCCTGTGTCAGGAAGATAAGCTCCTAGAATGTTTGGCTTTGAAGACCAGCGGGGCTTGCTTTGGGGAGACCCAAAGGGCTGTGAGAGATAGAGATCCCCTCTTAAAAGGTACACACAGAATATCTCAAGTTTCAGGACCCAGGGCAGAAGCAGTAATTTGAAAGGAGCCTGGGTCAGACCCACCTGCTGATCTCGGAGAGCCTCCTGGAGAGGCAGGAAGCAACTACAGCTCACCCTGGGGACACAGACACTGGCAGTAGCCATTTCTGGGAGCTAGCTCTACCGTATGGACTCTGATGCTAACAAGCGCCGTTTTGGAAACCTCTGTCTAGCTTATTAGCCTCAGGACCCAGCCCTGACCATGCCCATCAGAACATAGGCAACAGTACTGGGACTCCTCAGGCCAAGCAACTAGCAGGGCAGGGACACAGCCCCAACCACCAGCAGACAGACTGCTGTAAGACCCCCTGAGCCCATAGCCACCTCTGGACATGGCCCTGCCCACAAGAGCGCCCAGGAGCAGGCCCCACACATCAGTATGCAGGCACTAGATTTGGGACTCCTAGGGCCCTGTAGCCAGAGACCCCAGGATGCACCTCCACCCAGCGGTGGGCAGCCACCAGCACCAGAATCCCAGGCCCTGCCAACCAACTAGCCTGCTCTAGACTTGGGACCAGCCTCACCCATGAGTGGGCAGACAACAGCCCCAGGAAAACCACAGCCCCACACTCTGCAAAACCAGCCCACCCACCAGCAGGCCAACATTAGCCTTGGGATAAGCTGGGGTTTGGCCCCACCCATGACCAGCAAGCCTCTTCTAGCCTCACATCCAGCCTCACCCACCAGTGGGTGGACACCAGCCCCAGGAAAACTGCAGCCCTGCAGCCTACAGACCCAGCTGACTCACCAGGAGGCCAATTCCAGCCCTGAGACCTACAGGGCCCTGGCCACCCCCACCAGCCAGACTCCTTTAGCCTAAGGACCAACCTCAACAACCAGCAGGCATAAAACAGACCCAGGAAAACTGCAGCCCCAAGTCTATGGACCCAACCCACTCACCAGCAGGCCAGCTCCAGCCCTGGGACCACTGGGCCTCAGCCCTACCCACCAGCAGGCCAACAAAGCTTTTGGACACCCTGGACCCAACAATCAGCTGTGTCAAGAACCAGCCATACCCACCAACAGTTCAAAACCAGCTCTGGGACCCCTGGGCCTTACAGCCAAATACAGGACCTGGATCTGTCTATCAGTGGGCTGGTACTAGTCCCAGAACCTGGTTTTACCCACCAATGAGCAGGCACCAGCCCCAGATCTCCTGGACCCTGACTAAGCCAACCAGAGAGCCAACACTAACCCAGGGGCTCCATGGGGGTTCTCACCCAGCCACCTCATGAACTGGCCCTGTGAAGTAGCAGCTGGCAGCCTCCACACAAGGCAGAGCCTGGCAACCAACCAAACTTGGGGCCAGACAAGCCTATGAGACCAACCATAGCAGTGAACCCACCATAACAGAAGGATCAAGGCAGCCCATATATGGGGCACCCCTAGAATATATAGCTCTAGTGACCAGAGGGGCATGCACTGCTGAGACACATAAGACGTCTCCTACAAAAGGCTAATTTTCCAACCTGCCAGATATATAGAAATAGAACAGCAAGTCAGATGAAATGAGGTGACAGAGGAACATGTTCCAAACAAAGGAACAAGATAAACCTCCAGAATAAGAACTAAGTGAAGTGGAGAGAGCCAATCTACCCAAGAAAGAGTTCGAGGTTGTGATTGTAAAGATACACAAAGAACTCGGGAGAAGAATGGATGAACAGAGTGAGAAGTTAGCAGTTTTTATCAGAGTTAGAAAATATAAAGAACAACAAAACAGAGATGAAAAATGTAATTACTGAAATGAAAAATACACTAGAATGAATCAACAGTAGACTAAATGATACAGAGGAACAGATCAGTGAGCAGGAGGACAGAGTAGTAGAAATCACTGAAGTTGAACAGAAAAAAGAAAAAAGAATTTCAAAAAAATGAAGACAACTTAACAGACCTCTTGGACAAAATCAAGTGTACTAATATTTGCATTATACTGGTCCCAGAAGCAAAAAGGAAAGAGAAAGCAGTGTAGAACATACCTGAAGACATAAGAGCTGAAAACTTCTGTAACCTGGGAAAGAAAACAGACATCCAAGTCCAGTAAACACAGTAAGGCCAAAACAGGATCAACCCAAAGAGGACCACACCAAGACTCATTGTAATTAAAATGGCAAAAAAATAAAGATAAAAAGACACTATTAAAAGGAGCAAAGGAAAAGCAACAAGTTACAAACATGGGAACTTGCATAAAGTTATCAGCTGACTTTTCAGGATAACCTCTGCATGCCAGAAGGGAGTGGCATGGTATATTTAAAGTCATGAAAGGGAAAAGCCTATAACCAAAAATACTCTACCCAGCAAGGCTCTCCTTCAGATTTGATGGTGAGATCTAAAGTTTTACAGAGAAGCAAAACTAAAAGAGCTCAGCATCGCCAAACCAGCTTTATGAGAAATCTTAAAGGGGCTTTTTTAAGTGAAAAAGAAAAGGCCACAACTAGAATTATGAAAATCACAAACGGAAAAAGCTCATCAGTAGGCAAATATACAGTAAAGGTAGTAAATCAACCATGTACAAAGCTAGTAATAAGGTTAAAAGACAAAAGTAGTAAAATCATCTATATCCACAGTAAGCTGTTAAAGGATACACAAAACAATTAGATGTAAAATATGGTGTCAAAATCAGTAATTATAAGGAGGAGAAGAGTGAAAATGCAGGGTTGTTAAAATGCATTCAAAATTAAGAGATTAGCAACTTAAAATAATCATGTATATACACAGATATATAAACCTCATGGTAAACACAAACCGAATATCAATAACAGATACACACACAAAAAACAGAAAGGAATCCAAACACTAAAGATAGTCATCAAATCACAACGGAAGTGAACAAAAGAAGAGGAAAAGAAGAAAAAGAGCTACAGAAATAATCCCAAAACAATTAACAAAATGGCAGTAACTACATACATATCGATAACTGCTTTAAATACAAATGGATTAATATTCCCATTAAAAGTCATAGAGTGGTTGAATAGATATGAAAACAAGACCTGTATGCATGCTTCCTACAAGAGATTCACTTCATCTCACACAGACTGAAAGTGAGAGGATGGAAAAAGGTATTCCATGCAAATGGAAATCAAAATAAAGCCAGGATAGCAATACTTATATCAAACAAAATAGACGTTAAAACAAAGACAGTTATACGAAACAAGGAATGACATTACATTATGATCAAGGGATCAATCCAAGAAGAAAATATAACAATTATAAATATATATGCACCCAACATAGGAGCACCTAAATATATAAGGCAAATATTAATGGGTATAAAAGGAGAAATTGACAGTAACACAATAATAGTAGGGGACTTTAACACCCCATTTACATCAATGGACAGATCATGCAGACAGAAAATCAATAAAGTAAACACTGTTCTTAAATAACACATTAAAGCAGATAAACGTAATAGAAATATAGAGAACATTCCATCTAAAAGCTGTAGAATATACATTCTTTTCAAGTGCACATGGAACATTCTCCAAGATAGATCACGTGCTAGGCCACAAAATAAGTGTCAGTAAATTTAAGAGAACTGAAATCGTATCAAGTATCTTTTCCAATCACAGTGCTATGAGACTGGAAATCAACTACAAGAAATAAACTGCAAAAATCACAAACATGTGAAGGCTAAACAATGTGCCACTAAACAACCAATGGTCCCCTGAAGGTCAAAGAAGAAAGCAAAAAATACCTGGAGACAAATGAAAATGAAAATACAATGATCCAAAATCTATGGGACGCAGCAAAAGCAGTTCTAAGAGGGAAGTTTAGAGCAATACAAGCTTACCTCAGGAAACAAGAACAATCTCAAATAAACAACCTAACCATACTCCTAAAGAAACTAGAAAAAGAAGAACAAACAAAACCCAAAGTTGGTAGAAGGAAAGAAATCATAAAGACCAAAGCAGAAATAAATGAAATAGAGACTCAAAAAACAATAGAAAAAAAAATCAATGAAACTAAGAGCTCATCCTCTGAAAAGATAAACAAAGTTGATAAAACTTTAGCCAGACTCAACAAGAAAGAGAGAGGACCCAAATCAAGAAATTCAAAAATGAAAAAGAAGTTATAACCAACACCACAGAAATACAAAGGATTATAAGAGATTACTACAACCAGCTATATGCCAATAAAATGGACAACCTAGAAGAAATAGACAAATTCCTAGAAATGTACAATCTCTCAAGACTGAGCCAGAAAGAAATAGAAAATATGGGGGCTTCCCTGGTGGTGCAGTGGTTGAGAATCTGCCTGCCAATGCAGGGGACATGCGTTCGAGCCCTGGTCTGGAAGGATCCCACATGCCGCGGAGCAGCTGGGCCCATGAGCCACAATTACTGAGCCTGCGCGTCTGGAGCCTGTGCTCCGCAACTAGAGAGGCCACGATAGTGAGAGGCCCACGCACCGCGATGAAGAGTGGCCCCCGCTTGCCACAACTAGAGAAAGCCCTCGCACAGAAACAAAGACCCAACACAGCCATAAAAATAAATTAATTAATTAATTAATTAAAAAAAAAGAAATAGAAAATATGAACAGAACAATAACCAGTAATGAAAACTGAATCAGTAATTTAAAAAAAAAAAAAACCCCAACAAACAAAAGTCCAGGACCAGATAACTTCACAGGTGAATTCTACCAAATATTTAGAGAAGAGTTAACGTCTATCCTTCTCAAGCTATTCCAAAAAATTGCAGAGGAAGAAACTCTTCTGAACTCATTCTATGAGGCCAACATCACCCTGATACAAAAATCAGACAAACATATCACACACAAAAAAGAAAATTATAGGCGAATATCACTGATGAACATAGATGCAAAAATCCTCAAAAAATATTAGCAAACTGAATCCAACAATACATTAGAAGGATCATACAACTTGCTCAAGTGGGATTTATCCCAGGAATGCAAGGATGGTTCAATATTTGAAAATCCATCAATGTGATACACCATATTATCAATTTGAAAAATAAAAACCATAGGATCATCTCAATAGATGCATTAAAAAGCTTTTGAGAAAATTCAACATATATTTATGATTAAAATCTCTCCAGAAAGTGAGTATAGAGGGAACATACCTCAACATGATAAAGACCATATATAATAAACCCACAGCTACCATCATACGGGAAAGCATTTCCTCTTAGATCAGGAAGATCACAAAGATGTCCATGCTCACCACTTTTATTCAACATACTATTGGAAGTCCTGGCTGCAACAATCAGACATGAAAAAGAAAGAAAATGAATCCAAATTGGAAAGGAAGAAGTAATACTGTCACTGTTTGCAGATGATATAATACTATACATAGCAAACCCTACAGACACCAGCTAAAATCTACTACAGCTCATCTATGAACTTGGTAAAGCTGCAGAACACAAAAGTAATATAGAGGAATCTGTTGTGTACAAACACTAACAACAAACTATCAGAAAGAGAAATTAAGGAAACAATCCCATTTAAAATAGTGTCAAAAAGAATAAAATACCTTAAACTTACCTAAGGGGGTAAAATATCTCCTCAGAAAACTATTAAGACACTGATGAAAGAAACTGAAGATGACACAAACAGATGGAAAGATACACCATGTTCTTTGATTGGAAGAATTAACATTACTAAAATGACCACATACCCAAGGCAAACTACAGATTCAATGCAATCCCTATCAAAATACCAATGGCTTTATTGACCTTTGCCATCGTTTCTCAAACTCTTCCAAAATATAGGAGAGGGAGGAACACTCCCCAACTCATTCTACGAGGCTACCATCACCTTGATACCAAAACCAGACAAAGATGTCACAAAGAAAAACAACTACAGGCTAATATCACTGATGAACATAGATGCAAAAATCCTCAACAAAATACTAGCAAACAGAATCCAACAGCACATTAAAAGGATCATACACCATGATCAAGTGGGGTTTATCCCAGGAATGCAAGGATTCTTCAATATACGCAAATCAAACAATGTGATAAACCATATTAGCAAATTGAAGGAGAAAAACCATATGATCATCTCAATAGATGCAGAGAAAGCTTTCGACAAAATTCAACACCCACTTATGATTAAAACCGTCCAGAAAGTAGGCATAGAGGGAACTTACCTCAACATAATAAAGGCCATATATGACAAACCCACAGCCAACATCGTCCTCAATGGTGAAAAACTGAAACCATTTCCACTAAGATCAGGATCAAGACAAGGTTGCCCACTCTCACCACTATTATTCAACATAGTTTTGGAAGTTTTAGCCACAGCAATCAGAGAAGAAAAAGAAATAAAAGGAATCCAAATCGGAAAAGAAGAAGTAAAACTGTCACTGTTTGCAGATGACATGATACTATACATAGAGAATCCTAAAGATGCTACCAGAAAACTACTAGAGCTAATCAATGAATTTGGTAAAGTAGCAGGATATAAAATTAATGCACAGAAATCTCTTGCATTCCTATACAGTAATGATGAAAAATCTGAAAGGGAAATTAAGAAAACACTCCCATTTACCCTTGCAACAAAAAGAATAAAATACCTAGGAATAGACCTACCTAAAGAGACAAAAGACCTGTATGCAGAAAATTATAAGACACTGATGAAAGAAATTAAAGATGATACAAATAGATGGAGAGATATACCATGTTCTTGGATTGGAAGAATCAACATTGCGAAAATGACTATACTACCCAAAGCAATCTACAGATTCAATGCAATCCCTATCAACCTACCAATGGCATTTTTCACAGAACTAGAACAAAAAATTTCACTTTGTATGGAAACACAAAAGACCCCAGATAGCCAAAGCAATCTTGAGAAAGAAAAACTGAGCTGGAGGAATCAGGCTCCCGGACTCCAGACTATACTACAAAGCTACAGTAATCAAGGCAGTATGGTACTGGCACAAAAACAGACATATAGATCAATGCAACAGAATAGAAAGCCCAGAGATAAACCCACGCACATATGGTCACCTTATATTTGATAAAGGGGTCAAGAATATACAATGGAGAAAAGACAGCCTCTTCAATAAGTGGTGCTGGGAAAACTGGACAGCTACACGTAAAAGAATGAAATTAGAACCCTCCCTAACACCATACACAAAAATAAACTCAAAATGGATTAAAGACCTGAATATAAGGCCAGACACTATCAAACTCTTAGAGGAAAACATAGGCAGAACACTCTATGACATAAATCACAGCAAGATCCTTTTTGACCCACCTCCTAGAGAAATGTAAAAAAAAACAAAAATAAACAAATGGGACCTAATGAAACTTAAAAGCTTTTGCACAGCAAAGGAAACCATAAACAAGACGAAAAGACAACTCTCAGAATGGGAGAAAATATTTGCAAATGAAGCAACTGACAAAGGATTAATCTCCAAAATTTACAAGCAGCTCATGCAGCTCCATATCAAAAAAAAAAAAAATCCAAAAATGGGCAGAAGACCTTAATAGACATTTCTCCCAAGAAGATATACAGATTGCCAACAAACACGTGAAAGAATGCTGAACATCATTAATCATTAGAGAAATGCAAATCAAAACTACAATGCGATATCATCTCACACCGGTCAGAATGGCCATCATCAAAAAATCTACAAACAATAAATGCTGGAGAGGGTGTGGAGAAAAGGGAACCCTCATACACTATTGGTGGGAATGTAAATTGATACAGCCACTATGGAGAACAGTATGGAGGTTCCTTAAAAACTGAAAATAGAACTACCATATGATCCAGCAATCCCACTACTGGGCATATACCCTGAGAAAACCATAGGTCAAAAAGAGTCATGTACCAAAATGTTCATTGCAGCTCTATTTACAATAGCCAGGACATGGAAGCAACCTAAGTGTCCATGGACAGATGAATGGATAAAGAAGATGTGGCACATATATACAATGGAATATTACTCAGCCATAAAAAGAAACGAAATTGAGTTATTTGTAGTGAGGTGGATGGACCTAGAGTCTGTCATACAGAGTGAAGTAAGTCAGAAAGAAGAAAACAAATACCAAATGCTAACACATATATATGGAATCTTAAAAAAAAAAGGTCATGAAGAACCTAGGGGCAAGACGGGAATAAAGACGCAGACCTACTAGAGAATGGACTTGAGGACACGGGGAGGGGGAAGGGTAAGCTGGGACAAAATAAGAGACTGGTAGTCTATATATGGACATATATACACTACCAAATGTAAAATAGATAGCTAGTGGGAAGCAGTCACATAGCACAGGGAGATCAGCTCGGTGCTTTCTGACCAGCTAGAAGGGTGGGATAGGGAGGGTGGGAGGGAGGGAGATGCAAGAGGGAGGAGATATGGGGATATATGTATATGTATAACTGATTCACTTTGTTATAAAGCAGAAACTAATACACCATTGTAAAGCAATTATACTCCAATAAAATGTTAAAAAAAATACCAATGGCATTTTTCACAGAAGTAGAACAAATAATTTTAAAGTTTTTATGGCAACACAAGAGACCCCGAATAACCAAACTGAAACAGAAGAATAGCTCAAGTTTTCAAATAGCCTGATTTCAGACTATACTACAAAGCTACAATAATCAAAACAGTATGGTATTAGCACAAAAACAGACACAGATTAATGCAACACAATAAAGAGCTCAAAAACTAACCCATGTACTTATGGTCAATTAATCTATGACAAAGGAGAGAAAAATATACAATGGAGAAAAGACACTCTTTTCAATAAGTAGCACTGGGAAAACTGAACAGTTACCTGTAAAAGAGTGAAATTAGAATGTTTTCTCACACCATATACAAGAATAAATTCAAAATGGATTAAAGCCTAAGTCACCAGTCGATAAAAATCTGTTTGGAATGCACTATAATAGTCATACTGTGTATATGTATGATTTACGTATACTAAAAATCAGTTTTAGTAGAACCACAAAAGTCAGGTCAGAAGAGGAGTTGCCCAGGAAAAAGCCAAGACCAAATTATATAATTCCATCAGTCTCTTGTTTTCTTGGCCTACCTGTTCAAGAATGTAAGACCTGAAACCATAAAACTCCTGGGAGAAAACATAGGCGGAATACTCTATGACATAAATAGTACAAATATATTTTGGGATCTGTCTCATAAGGCAAGGGAAACAGAAGCAAAAATAAACAAATTGAACCTAATTAAACTTAAAAACTTTTACACAGCAAAGGAAACCATCAACAAAACAAAAAGAAAACCTACTGAATGGGAGAAAATATTTGCAAATGATATGAGTGATAAGAGGTTAATGTCCAAAATATATAAACAGTTCATACAGCTCAATATAAAAAAACCCCAAACAACCCAATTAAAACTTTGGCAGAAGACCAGAATAGACAATTTTGCTAAGAAGACATACAGATGGTCAACAGACACAGGAAAAGATGCTCAACATCACTAATCATCAGAGAAATGCAAATCAAAGCCACAGTGAGATATCACCTCACATCTGTCAGAATGGCTAGCATCAAAAAAACCACAAATAACAAACGTTGGTGAGGATATGGATAAAAGAGTACCCTTGTACACTGTTGGTGGGAATGTAAATTGGCGCAGCCATGGTGGAAAACAGTATGAAGGTTCCTCAAAAAACTAAAAATAGAACTACCATGTGATCCAGCAATTCCACTCCTGCCTACATATCTGAAGGAAACAAAAACACTAATTCAAAGATACATGCACCCCAAGGTTCATAGCAGCCTTATTTACAACAGCCAGGATATGGAAGAAATATGTGTCCATCAACAGAGGAATGGATAAAGAAGATGTTGCTATTTGCAACAAGGCTGGACCTGGAGGGTATTACGCTTTGTGAAATAAGTCAGAGAGAGAAAGACAAATACTGTATGATATCTAAAACTAAAAACTAAAGCAAAGTAGTGAGTATAACGAAAAAGAAACAGAATCACCTATATAGAAAACAAATTAGTGATTATCAGTGGGGAGAGGGAAGGAGAGAGGGGAAAGGTAGGAGTAGTAGATTAAGAAGTACAAACTACTATATAAAAAATAAATAAGCTACAAAGATATATTGTACAGTACAGGGAATATAGCCAATATTTTATAATAACTTTAAATGAAGTATAACCTTTACAATTTTTGAATCACTATGTTGTACACCTGAAACTAATATAATATTGTAAATCAACTATATCTTAATAAATAAATAAATAATAGCATATACTAAACAATTTAAAAATTAAAAAAATAAAATTCATAGACTCTATAAAGTATTGTTAAGGTATACTTGTTTTTAAAAATATTAACAGCAAGACAGAAGAGCAGAGGATGATGTTTTTGCCCCCTAATCATCATAATCTGAACCATTTAGTTCAACTCTTTACACCATAGTGCCAAAGAAACCAATATCCTACATTTGTTCCCTATGTGAGCTAGTTTGCTTATACACTAAAAGAAAAAAAAAATTATCCCCGTTCCAGGACTACAGATCCTACTCTTCATACAAGCCAGCTCATTCAAAACCATGTGTTACTATTCACAATGGAGGACTGAGTGTAGGCATATCTCCTTACCTGCAAAATAATTCAAAGTGCATGCCTTAGTGAGGGGGGTTCAGTAATACCATATTTATATATGAAGGGCAGTATATACAACTTGATTAGTAAATATTACATGTAACTCTCACTGTCTTTAATTTTATTGGTGTCTGTTTTTTAGTGAAACATGAGCTCTCTCCTGTCTACACTGAGGCACCCAATAGGTTTAAGAAGTAATTGCATTAGCTAGGTATATAATGCAATCCACAATACATTCTCACAATTGAGTCTACCAAGATGGGGAAGTGAGTCTGATTTCTTTTCTATAAAACCTTGAAGAATTATTATCCAAAGACAGAGCTCTGGATCTTACCACATAAGCACTAAATAGGTTACCACTGAGTTGGAGAAGCATTACAAGGCCTTTTACTGTCACAGGAAGGAGACAGGTTTACAGTCCTTAAAATGCCTTTTTTTTTTTTTTTCTGAGAAGTGGTGGTGTTTCTGCACCAGAAGCCAGTTATAGAAATTAAAAATCACCCAATTTTCCTAATTTTTAAGTGGCCACTATAAGCCTAAGTCACCAGTCTTGATAAAAATCTGTTTGGAATGCACTATAATAGTCATATTGTATAAATGTATGATTTACCTATACTAAAAATCAGTTTTAGTAGAACCACAAAAGTCAGGTCAGAAAACGGGTTGCCCAGGAAAAAGCCAAAATTAAATTCTACAATTTCATCAATCTCTTCTTTTCTTGCTCTACCTGTTCAAAAGCAGCATTTGTCTGTAGTGAATACCAGAATATACCTAATATACCTGGAAATGTTCAATACATAAAGAGGCTATTGGTCTTTTCACATAGGGAACTTTTGAGACTTGGTTTGCAAGAATATCACTGCAGTTATTGAGGTCCTTGGAACAATATAAAGTGTTTTATTTAAGAGAATAATAATGTGCTTGACAATGGACTAGTGCCTTACCAAGAAATAAAATAGCCTAAAAAATAAGTGGGGATTTTTTGAGTGGTGTTATCCACTTAGATGACCCACATTCATATAATTTACTTTCTATTTATATTCAAGAAACCCGATTCCATTCAGCTTCAAATTTCTGTATGTCTCCCTATTGAAATTCAGCTCTTCATGCATTTTGACCTTTTCAAGAAAGCCAGCTTCATAGTGAATTGTGGTGCATTAGGAAGGTAAACACATTCAGTGCTTGTTATTCAATGGGCTTGGATTTAGAAAGTCACTGTCAATAGGTTAATCCTTTTGTACAGACAGTCTCTTTGGCTAAGAGGCATCTTAAACAAATAAAGGTTTTACCAAAATGCTAATTTCTGAGTATTTCTGTCAACTGTCAAAGAATAAATCTCAGCAGGGGCCTTAAAATTGGTTAATTCTACTTTATATTCATTTCCCATCAGCAGAATTTCGAAAAGAACTTTAGTGTACATAAGTCTAGTCAGACGTTATTTGTAACTCAGCTCAAAAAATCATTAGAACTTTTGACTTTCATTCAGTCATCCACTCTTAAGCAATTGTCTCCAATCAATAAAGGAGCTACCTACTTTGGAAGTGTATTCAGGGATCACCAAAAAATAAACAAACCAGAATCGTAATCCTGCCATTAATTTGGAATTCACAAGTTTTTATGTGCTACATGATATTGGTAAATAAAAAACATATGTGGTCTTAGGTAAAGAGAGATTTTATTCAAAAAGGTCGTTGCAATAGAGCAGAGGGACTATTGCAATACAGAGAATGCTCTGACGATAAGATCCTAAACTTCTCAAAGGTCAGGCAGAAAAGGACTTTTCTTTTACAGGGAGGGGAAAACAAGGCTAGAAACAATCAAGATTCACAATTAATCAAGGAATGTCTTTGTCAGGAGAGGTCCTTAAGGAGATGAGCAATGGTTAATTTTATGTGTTAACTCAGCTGGCCCACGGTGCCAAGAAATGTGGTGAAACATTATTCTGGCTGTTTCTATGACGGTGTTTTTAGATGAGACTAACATTTAAATTGGTGGGCTTTGAGTAAAGCAGATTGCCTTCCATAATGTGGGTGGGCCTCATCAAATAAGTTGAAGGCCTAATTAGAACAAAGACTGACCTCCTCTAAGAAAGACAGGATTCTTCCAGCAGAACACCTTGGGTTTTGAACTGTAGAATTGGCTCTTTCCTGGGTCTCCAGCATGTTGGCCCACCCTACAAATTTTAGACTTGCCAGCCTCCATAACTGCATGAGCCACTTCCTTAAAATAAATAAATAAATACACACACACATTCTATTGGTTCTGTTTTTCTGGAGAACCCTAATACAAGGAGCTATTCCACATTCCAATGCTAGCTCAGGTTAAGACTGGGTCAAAGTTAAGGGCCTTGTGGGAAGGAGAGAAGCTTAAATTTTGGTCAAGTTCACAAGCATTTTCTTCTCATTGTTCAGTGGATACAAACAATTTAGCTAATTATTTATGAGGCAAAAAACAGGGAATTTGGAAGATCTCTGTCAGGCCTTGTCCTCAGTAAAGAAGGGGGTTATCCAGAAGTCTTATCTAAGTATCTAAGTCACACTGTGAAATGTGGGTCTTTGCAGTAAATCCCTTCCTGAATGACAAAGAATGAGAGGATTTATTTGACTGTCAATGTTTATCAAGAGCACAGAGCTTAGGTATATTCAAAATTATGATTATTTAAAATAAGTGTACATAAATTATTTTATAACTGTGATGCATAATTAGGTACTATAAGCCTATTGAGAAGTACAGTACCTTCAGTAATTTTATGTTATTTATTAGTAATATCACTTATCTTTTTAAAAAATTCTATTAAAGTGTGTTATAGTGAATATTGCATGTATTCCAAGAAACCTGGGTTTGAAACCATCATTTACTTGCTGTGCAAATTTGGGCATAGTTTTATACAGATGGAGATATACTTAGTACCTATCTCAGAGAGTTTTTATGGCATTAAATATAATCACATATATGCAAGTCTTGAGAAATAACAGGTCTTCAATAAATGGTTTTTTCACTTCAATAAGTATTCAAGAAGTGTTTTTTCCATTTAATTTCTTTCCCTTCCTTCTACGGGCTAACTTTACTCTAAAACCAACACATTATGTAGACTGAGCATGAAGAAACATGGTTTGAGGAGAAAGTCAGTTGGGCTGAGAACTAGACTCTAAGCATCCCAGCTCCCAAGAAGCAAATCCATGAAGGACACTACTGGGACTATAAAATAGGCTTGGCCCCAAAATAAGTGTCAGTAATAGGTTAACAATTATTCTCTTCATCATCATCTTTCTTCAGCACTATAACATGGATGGATCTTGAAAGCATTATTCTAAGTAAAAGAAGCCAACACAAAAGGCCATATGAAATATTCAGAATAGGCTAATCCATAGAGACAAAGTAGGTTAGTAGTTTCCCAGGGATAGAGGGGAGGGGAAATGGGGAGTGCTGCTAAAAAGGAGTGACTGCTAATGGGTGCAGTGTTTCTATTCAGGGTGATGAAAATGTTCTGGAACTAGATAATGGTTATGATTGCACAACTTTGCTAATATACTAAAACCCACTGAACCACACCCTTTAAAAATGGTGAATTTTATGGTATGTGAATAATATCTCAATAAAGATGTTATTAAAAATAAAAGAGAAACAATTTCTAAAAAACAAATGAGAGAATCCATTGACTGCAGACCTGCACTGCAAAGAAGGTTAAAGGGATTTGTTTAGGAAGAATAAATATGATACTAGGTAGAAAACTGGATTTACATAAAGAAATAAAGAGCACTGAAAAGGAATAAATGAAGATAGAAATAAAATTAATATTTCCGGGGCTTCCCTGGTGGCGCAGTGGTTAAGAATCCGCCTGCCAATGCAGGGGACCCGGGTTTGAGCCCTGGTCTGGGAAGATCCCACATGCCGCGGAGCAGCTAAGCCTGTGAGCCACAAGTACTGAGCTTGCGCGTCTGGAGCCTGTGCTCCACAACGGGAGAGGCCGTGACAGTGATAGGCCCGCGCACCGCGACAAAGAGTGGCCCCCACTCACCGCAACTGGAGAAAGCCCTCACACAGAAACAAAGACCCAACACAGCCAAAAATAAATAAATAAATAAATTTTAAAAAATTAATATTTCCTGCATTAATTATCCTAACACATAACTGTTTGTCTAAGACAAAAGTAGTAGCAATATATTCTGTGTTTAAGGCATGAGTGAAAGTGACATACATGACATAAAATAGCACAAAGGATGGGAGGGAGGAATTGGGAACACAATGTTGAAAGGCTCTTATACTACATGTGAAAATGTCTTACCTAAAGGCAGACACAGATTAACTAAAGGTGTATATTGTAAACCCTAAGGTGCCACTAAATTATTTTTTAAATATATAGAATTAATAAGTCAATAAAGAAGATAAAATAGAGCCCTAGAAATGCTAAATTAGATCAAGTGCAGGCAGAACAGGGGAAAAAATAATGACCCATGGGACAAATAGAAAATAGCTAGCAAGATGGTAGATTTTTATTCAATCATATAAAAATTATATTAAGTGTCAATGTTTAAAAACTAGTTTAAAAATGGTTGCCAGATTGGATTAAAAAAGCAAGATCCAACTAAATATTGTCCAGAAGAAACCCCCTTTACATATGAAGGCATATATACACAAATATACCATGAAAGCATCAACCAAAAGAAAATGAGAGTGGCTATATTTCTTTTTTTGTTTTTAATGTGTGAACTGTATTTTTATTCTCAAGATTTAAAAATTAAGGTTTAACATTTTCATTCTGATCAACTGATAATTCTTGAACTTGTGGCATAGGTGAATTCTTAGACGGTCATTTCCTGCAGAAACGACATCCCTCCTAAAGCTCCAGGAGAGTGGCTATATTTCTATTAGACATAGTAGGCTTCAGAACAAGGAATATTATGAAGGAATAAAGAGAGGCATCACATAAGGATAACGAGATCAATTCTCCAAAAGATATAATGATCCTAACTATGTATGTGCCTGCCTAACAATGGGGCTTCAAAATACACGAAGCAAAAACTGATAGAACTGAAATAAAGAGTAGAAAAATTCATAATTATAGTTGTATCAATAGATTTCAACATTCTTTTCTCAGTAATTGACAGAAAAATATGCAGAAAACCAGGTAAGGATATAGAAGAACCAAATAATACTATCAACCAACCTGAGCTAATTGATATATATCAAAAATTCAACCAAATAAAACCATAACAAAATCCACATTATTTTCCAGCACATGGAAAATTCATTATAATAAACCTTATTTGGGGCAATAAAATAAACCTTAACAAATTTAAAACAATAGAAGTCATGCACTATTTTGTTTCCAGACTGTAAGAGAAACTAGAAATCAGTAACAAATATATCCTGGAAATCCTCAAATATTGGGAAAGTAAATAACACGTCTATATAACCTAAAGGTCAAAAAGCAAATATCAAAGGAAAATTTTTTTAATTTTTAAATTAAATGAAAATAAAATATAGTATGCCAGAATTTGTTGGATACTGTTCAAGTACTGCTTAGAGGACAATTTATAGCATTAGATGCTTATATTGCAAAAGAAGAAATATCTCAAATAGGTATTCTAAGCTTCTACCAAAATAAATTATAAAAATAAGAGCAATACCGTTTCTACACAATCTTTTCAGAATATAGGAGGGAGCACTTCACAAACAATTTTGTGAGGTCAGCATTACCTTAATACAAAAACAAGAAAATGGAATTGAAGGGGAAAAAACCCCCAAATTTTCAGACCTATACCTCTTATTAACATAGATGCACACATCCTCCACAGAGTATTAGTAAATTGTATCCAGCAATATAAAATAAAATAATGCGTCATAATGAAATGGAGTCTGTCCCAAAATGCAAGATTGTTTTAATGTTCAAAAATCAATGTAATTCACCATATTAACATATCATACCATCATCTCAATACAACAAAAGCATTAAACAAAATACTACAGCAGCCATGCTTTATAAAAATTCTCAGACGACTAGAAATAAACATAAACTTTTAAAAATCTGATAAAGGGTAACATGAGAAAACACTCGTGTATCTTCCTCAACACTCACTCTCAATATTTCACTTCTGACACTTCTGTTCACCAAATGTGCAGGATTTTTTTCCAAATCAAGCAATTCCGTAACTCTCAAGCAGACATCAGCTGTGTTCGCTACACTGTAATTCTGACACTATTTATCTGGAGATAGAATCAGATCTCACAGGTTAAGATTTCAGTCTCACAAGACTGTCTCCACTTCAGATGCCAATTGGAAGTACAGTACCTGTCCTTCTGATCAACTGGCTATAAATCAGAGGGTCCCATGACCCTCACCTCAGGTTCAATTAATTTGCTAGAATGGCTCAAAGAACTCAGGGAAAGTTTATTTACTATATTACTTACTGGTTTGTTACAAAGGATATTAAAGGATACAAATGAACAGCCAGATGAAGAGATACATAGGGTGAGATCCAGAAGGATCCAGAGAACAGAGCTTCTTTCCCCAGGGAGTGTGGGGTGCATCGGGAAGGATGTGCTCTTGTTCACCAACCTGAAAGCTCTCCAAACCCCGTCCTTTCTATGGAGGATTCATTACCTAGGCATGGTTGATTAAATCATTATCCATTGGTGATTAATTCAACATCTACCCCCCCCCGCCACTCCCTGGAGATTGGAAGTTGGGGCTGAAACTTCCAACCCGCTACCACAAGGGTAACTAGAGTCCATCTCAGCAAGAGTGTTAGGAGCTCTGTGCCAGAATGCAGAGAAAGACCAAATACGTATTTATTACAAATCACAGTATCACAAAAGGTGACTACAAAAAGCCTACTACATCTAACATACTACTTAATGGTTAAAGACTAATTGTTTTCTTACCAAGATTGGGAAAATAGCAAAATGTCTGTTCGCCTCTATTATTCAAAATTGTAGTAGAAATCCTAGCCAGTGCAATAAGACTAAATAGATAAATCAATAGCATAGAAATTAGAAAGAAATGTAACTTTATGCTGACAGCATAATATTCTGTATGGAAAAAAATTTCAAAGAATCTACCAAAAACCTCTAGAACTGGGAGGTTACAGGACACAAGGTCAATATATAAAAATCAGTCATATTACTTTAAACTAAGGGTGAACATTTGGAATTCAAAATTTTTTTCAAGTACCACTTACAGTAGCACCAAAAAATAAAATCCTGGGGCTTCCCTGGTGGTGCAGTGGTTGAGAATCTGCCTGGCAATGCAGGGGACATGGGTTCGAGCCCTGGTCTGGGAAGATCCCACATGCCGCAGAGCAACTAGGCCCGTGAGCCACAACTACTGAGCCTGCGCGTCTGGAGCCTGTGCTCCGCAACAAGAGAGGCCGAGATAGTGAGAGGCCCACGCACCGTGATGAAGAGTGGCCCCCGCTTGCCGCAACTAGAGAAAGCCCTCGCACAGAAACAAAGACCCAACACAGCCAAAAATAAATATAAAAATAAATAAATAAATAAATAAATTTAAATAAATAAATAAATAAATAAAATCCTTAGTTACATACCTAAAAAAATCCTATCCTATCCTACCCTGAGAATAGGATATGAATGCCTAAAATTACAAACAATGAATTAAAAAATCAAAGAAGACCTAAATGAATGGAGATATATTCCATGTTCATACGTATGTGACTTAATATTGTTTAGGTGCTAATTCTCCCCAACTTGATCTGCAGATACAATGTAATCCCAATCAAAATCCCAGAAGGAGTTTTGATAATAAGCTCGTTCTAAAATTTACACAGAAGTGAAGAGAAACAGAATACCCAAAAGAGTTTGGAGGACTCATACTATCTGATTTCAAGATTCACTAAAATATATATGTATGTGTATATGTGTGTATATATATATATATATATATATATATATATGTATATACACACACACACACACAGTAACAAAGGCAGTGTGATATTGAGAAAACAATAGACAGAGCCCACAAACAGACACACAAAAATATAGTCCAAAGGCAATTCAATGACAATCATTCCAACAAATTGGATACCCACATGCGTAAAAAGAACACTGACCTAAACTTTAAACCCACACCTTGAAAAAAAAATTAACTCACAGTGGATCACTGATCTAACTAAAAATGTAAAACTATAAACCTTATAGAAGAAATCATAGGAGAAAGTTTTGTGAGCTTACGTTAGGCAAGTATTTTTTTGACATGACACTAAAAGCACAGTCCATAATAGAAAAAATAATAAATTGTGATTTATAAAACTTAAAAACATTTGTTCTATGAAATACATTGAATAAGAAAATGAGAAGACAAGTCCTAGACTGGGAAGAAATATTTGCAAATCACATATCTGACAAATGACTTTTATCCAAAATATTTAAAGAACTCTCAAAACTCAACAATAAGAGGATAGCCCAATTAAAAACATGCACAAAAAAACACATTTATTCCTTTGAAACTTCTCAAATCCTTTCCCTATTTCCCAAAGAGAAGGCGTGCCCTATGGTTGACAGTGTTGGTTGCCATTTTTGCCCATGTTTGAGTCTTTTGTTCTATAGGGCAGAGGTATCTTGTTTTTTTTTGTGCCTTTCCCACAGTGGCTGTTGTTCTCCTCCCCCAGGCCTTTACAATGAGGAGTGCTTTTTTCAGGACTCTTGCTATTCTAACCCAGTTAGGTTCATGGAAGAATAGCCTTCAAGTGAGTGCACATTCCCCTTACCTGTGTGGTCTTAAAAGATTCTATATTCTTTTGCTAACGCAGACTTGGCTTTACCAGTTTGTTAGCAATTTTAGCTGAAATCTTCTTACAGGTGTCTATGTCTGCCCCAAGTAAGAATAAAGAACTTGTATCCTGTCTACTCTTGAAAACGTCTTAGTTTTCTTAGATTGCACATTAATTGGTTGCCCTGTGATCTCAGCTTTGTGATGAGAAAATTTGTGAATTTCTAGTTTGTTCAGGTTTTTTGTTGGTGTCATAGGGTGTAAGTGATGCTCTCTCCAAGTTTTTACATGCCAAATGGAGGCCAGAAGTTCCATATAGATTTTAAATGTACTTTTTTGTATGTAGTATCTTTCATTTGTTGAATGCCAGGTGTTGTGCAAGGTACTTTACAAATGTTATGCCACTTAATCCACATAGCAGTCCATAAATTAGGACCTGACCCCATTTTACAGATGAGTTCATGAGGTTGAGGAAAATTATACAGTTTGTTCTTGGTGGTAGAGACAGTAAATAGAAGAGTCAAAAATCAAACCTATTTCTGCTTGTTTCATGTCTGCTTTTTATTTATCCTCCTTACTATATTAATATTGCTTCTCTTTGGGAGTTCAGAGAATTTAATATCCAATCTCCTCTACTGCTACTTGGTAAGAAATCTAACATTTCTTAGAAATGACAGGAGGCACAAGGGGGATGCAGAGAGCTAAGTAAGGACTCATCTGTGCTGGCAGTGCTGACTTTGGGGGGATTGGAGTAGGAATTTGACTTCTGACAGCTTTCTCTAGGTGAGCTGGCAGGGATAGGTCTTTGCAGATGAGAACTTTGTAACATAAAACTGATATGACCAATCACTTATTTCACAGATGACTGGTTTCCCCCAAGAACAGGGGCAGTTTGGATTAGTCACAAATTGGAGAATGACACAGCAATCATTACAGTGTCTGAGTCCAGCTGCTAAGCCTGGAGAGGTTAAGACCACATCAACATCTGCCAAGGAAAGCTCCCTGTTTGTAAATCTGTGTGATGGTCTAGTCTTTTCCTTTCCCTTTAAATGAGGGATAGATTTGCCGTGGCCAAAATTGAAAACGTATTGACATATGTAACTGATTT
Organism: Balaenoptera musculus; assembly: GCF_009873245.2. NCBI lineage: Eukaryota > Metazoa > Chordata > Mammalia > Artiodactyla > Balaenopteridae > Balaenoptera > Balaenoptera musculus. The sequence continues at coordinate 105,335,909 of NC_045806.1, read as the reverse complement.
AGAAACTCGGCAAAAATGCTGCTGCCCTTAGAGTAAGTGCAGGTGTGCTTGTATTTTAAGCAATTTGGGTGGCTCATAATTTCCATTTATGGGTCCTTGCTTTATTGATGGAATCTTCCATTTGAATAGTCTTTCAATGGGACATGCATTCACTCCTAAAGAAATAAGATCAGTGAGGTGGTATGGAGAACAAACGTGGTAAGTGGTTAAAAGTAATAAGCAGAAAAGTTTGATAGATGAAACAGGAAAACTTACTGATTAGCTATGAAATCTTAGCAAGTTACTTAACTTCTCTGTTCCTGCAGTTTCTGTAAATTGAGAATAATAATAGTAAGCTACTTTATGGTTATTGAAAATTAATGGAATCAGTACATGTAAAGCATTTAAGAGGCCCTAGAACATTAATTGTTAGGCAAATGTTAGCTGTTGTTGTTGTTATTATTATTATTAAATTTTATGTTCAGAATAATGAAAACAGAGAGTGAGGTGATATAAATTTTATTTGCCAAAGATACTTTTCACAATTATGTAACATACATTGGAGTGTAGAGATGACCCTATTGCTGTAATCTAAAAGTTGGAAGATAAGGATCAGAATGGCATAAATGTAGAATGGAAGCACAGAAGCCAAAATATATTTCTGGGGAGGAAATGGGCAGATCTTGATAGTGTGAAGAGATGAAGAATAGTAGAATTTGTGAAGCTGGGAGATTAGTGGAGCCAATTGTTGTAATGAGAAAATTACAACAGGAGGTTGGGGGGTATATTAAATTTGAAGTATCATTTAGATTCCAAAGAGAAATGTGTGGATGACGGAGAATGTGGGGCAAACAGAGCAAGAGAGGTTAGCATTGTAGATGTGTATCTAATAATTATCTATATTTAGGTATTCCTGAAATCATGTATGTATCTCAGCTTCCTTCTAAAAGCTTCCAAAAGCTGTACTTGTGCCAAAATACAGACTTGGACTCAAAAATGAGAATTTGAGGACAAATAAAGAATGCTGATTTACATAAAATTATTCAAACGACTGAGGAGAAAATGAGATGCATAACATAGGCATAATAAAATCAACAAGAACAACTGCCTGATAGTGTATTCTGATCCCTGCAACAATTGCCCAAATTATACTCCAATCTAGATATTGACTCTGCTTGAAAAAAGTAAACAATAATAAAGTACTCATTTTGAAATATTGTGTCATTCAACTAAAGTAAAACTATATTTGAAAAGTTAGAGTTGCAATATAGTATAAAATAATATTTCCTCATTCCTTAGAAAACTGGTCATTAATGCCACCCTCTGTAGGTCTCTAAAGATGTACTTCGTTTTGTACATGTAGATAAATTCCTGAAAAGTTGTAGGCAAATACATTATATCCTAAATGTACCAGGATAGTTACAAACTTATAAGAAAACTTTTATGTGAGTAATGATAACCTAGTTTATCTTTGTAGTTAATTTGGAAATACATCTATTTAATTTTTTAAATAGGGGCCAGATGAAGTTGGATATCATGCAAGGCCTTGAAGGCCACGGTGAAAGTTTGGATTTTATTCTAAGTGCAAATGGAAAACTATTGAAGGGCTTTTAAGCAAAATGTTTATAGGAACTAATTTATAATGTGAGAAAAATATAAACAAGATGATGAGGCATACCTATGGATACCCATTACTTGTAATCAAATTTTGATGGTCTTTGTTTTCTGGAAAGACATGTAACAGAGTTAGTGTTGCCAATTATTAGCAATGTAGCCTTAGGCAAGTTATTTAACCTCTGTGAATATTAGCAGCTTCACTGATTCTGAAGCGCTGGGAATAATCACACTGACTTCACATAGTGGTTGAGGATTAAATCTGATACTTTACTCAATCAACAAGTACTTATTGAGCCCTTACTGTTATGTGCCAGGTACTATTCTGGGAGGTGAGGATATAGCAATGACTATAATGAAATCCTGACTTTCATGGAGCTGACATTCAAATGGATGAGAGAGATAATAAACACAAATATAAATCTATTATAATATGAGCCATGAAGAAGAATAAAGCAGGGTGAGAGAATAAAGATGGAGCAAGTAAAGTTTCTCTGAGAAGGTGACAGATCTTTTAGGCAGAGATCTGAATGAAAAGAGAGTTTGAGCCATGCAAATATCTGGGAAAGAGATTAATAGACAGAGAGAACTACAATTTCAAAACCCTGAGATAGAATCCTGCTTGGTTGGTGTACTTAAAAGACACCAAGGTCTGCATAGTTTGAGGTCAAAGAACAAAAATAAGAGTGGTGTAGGAGATGAGATCAGAGAGATAACCTGGGGGCAAGATCATGTAGAACCATATAGGCCAATGTAAGGACCTTGGGGAGTGACATTATCTGAATTACATTTTCACAGGAACACTGGCTACTGAGTAGAGAATAGATTTCATACATTAGTAAGAAGAGGTTGGATCTCTAAACTCAGTATTTGGACCCTTTGGTCTCTGAAGCTATAACCAGAAAGAGATGGCACAGAGCTCAACTCCTAAAACTGAAGTCTCCCCAGGCTGACTGGGATATCTAGAAGCTGGGTATCTGGATATTCGGCTACAAAATTCTGGGGTCACTGCCAGCAGTAAAAAACTGGATTACCCTCAGGAATCAGGAAAATAGAAGTTAAAATAAAAATAAGATACTATATTCCCCCTGAGATTGGCAAAAGTTTGACAGAGCCACGTACTGACGAGAATGTGGGAAAACTCTCATACACTTCTGGTTGGAGTATAAATTGGTGCACCCACTCTGTAGACTGGTAATAAATCCCATATAACCAACTATCATGGGTCTGAAAAAAGTGCTAATGAAAATTTAAGATTAAGCTAATAAAGGCATACTGTCTAGATCACAGGACTTAATAGCATCAGTTTCCTCTGTTTGACCTTATACATCTGAACATATGTCTCTTATATTCAGGTGGCCCATTTTAAGAGCAAAACTGATTAATTAGAGTGCCTAGAGAAGGCTGATGAAGTATCTGCTGAAAACTATGTACTATAACAGTTGAATGCTATGGGAATACTCAGCCCTCAGAAGAAAAAGCTAGTGGGACCATTAGAATTGACACAAAACTGAAAATTATTCATGCAACATACTTTTCTTCTAGTCTTCCAGAGTGTGTCTCTTTCTTTAAACTTAACAAACCAGATCTTATAGTTGACTTAAACACCCTATTGTAGCTACTATTGTTGTATTTTTTAAATCAAGAATCAGAACACATGATCTGAGAAATAGAGGTATAATTATGAGGACAAATAGAATGAAGTGTTTAAATGAAGACTATGTATAAAGTATGGAATGACATCATACTTCATATAGTGCTCAGTAAATACCCCATGATTGACTACTTCCAGTTACATATTAGCTGTCACTATCTTTTTCATTATGCTCCCCAAATTATTTGCATGCTAATATTTATTGTACAACTTAAAGTATCCCACAGCTGCTTGAAGGCTAAATAATCTTTTCAAAATTTTAAGAGAAAATTATACTGATTGCTTTATGAGCTCTAGTGTACCTCTTATAACATTTAATTTTTAGCTTTGAAACCTGGAATACTATACTATCATAAGAGCTGTCACAAATGTATGAGGTAATCTAGGGTTTCAGATGCTTGGAACATTTCTCTCAAAATGGGATTTAAATATGGTAGCTATAGGTTCATTACCCCAACTCCTACTATCTCATTTTGCATTGTATCAACTATAAATTATCCCCATCTCTGTGAGATGACTTCATAGATACGTCTGAGCCCTCACCCCCTTCATGCTTAGAATAAAAAATAATTGGTCCATAAGATGGTAAAATGGTTTAGCCATGATAAATGGCTGAAAGACTGGAGAACAGTGAGAGCTAAAGACAGTGCAACTGAAAGAATATAAATGTGGAAGCAGTTAAGCTTAGTTTGCAATTAGAATCTGACATTTACTTGCTGTTGCAGGGCTACTGTGTTGCACAACTGGGCTCAGAAAGTGAATGGATTATGTAGTGGCCTAGACTGTATGACTTCAAGCAAGTTACTTATAAGCCTCAGTTTTCTTATCTAAAAAATTGGGATAATAATACTAGTCTTCAAAGTTTTTGTAGATTTAAAGATGATATAAGAAAACTGCCTACCAAACAGTATGCATTCAAAAAAAGCAGTCATAATAATAATCATTATTATTGTTACTTATTTGTTATTATTGGAATTTTAACAGTGGTTAGAAAAATGAATTTCAGATTCAACCAGACAGACTTCAGTTCACATCACAGCTCTGATGCTTCCTGAATGTGTCAAAGTGGATAAATTAACCTCTCTGGAACTGAGTTCCCCCATTTGTAAAATGTGAAATAATTGCTCATCTTTCATAAGAGTGACAAACTATTCTAAGAACTGTATATACATTAAACTATTTACTAATTACAAAAACCTTGAGGTCAGTACTATTAATACCACCATCCCCCTCAAACAGAGGCACACAGTGTGAATAAATTGCTTCAAGTAATACAACCAAGAAAGAGAGAGAAAAAAGAGAGAGAGAGAGAGATTTGAATCCAAACAGTCTGAGTCCAGGATCCAAGTTAAATTGCCTTCCTAAGTCACTGGAAGGATTAAATGAGATAATGGATACAAAGAATTTAGCAAGGTGTGTACAAGGTAGTAAGCACTTAATGGGTTTTAGCCTTGGATTGGTCAAGATTCTTTTGGTTGCAAGTGACACAGACCCAATTCAAATTAGTTTAAGCTAATCTGCACACACAAATACTCAGAGAGGACTTTATTGACCTACATGACTGACAAATTCATGGGTCAAATGAGGTCAGCAGGACTCGATCTTTCTCTCCATCCCTTGCTCTGCTTTTCTTCCTGTTGGCTTTATTCTTAGGTAGGCTCCTGCCATGTAGTAGCAAAGATAGCTACCAGAAGTCCTCAGTATGCATTATCTTTATACTTAGCAATTCTAAAGAAAAGAGAACACTATTTTCTAGTCATGTCTTTCATTGTCCTAGCATAGGCACAGGTTCTTTTTTAAACCGATGACAACAACCGGAAAGAGGAGCAATGACTAGATCTAGGTCATGCCCCACCCTGAGACTAGGGCATGAGATCAGCCCCATCCAGTTATATGATTGAAATCGAAAGAGAGGTGTTTGATCCAAACTTACCATTCAAAATGTGGTTAAGAAACCTGCCTCTTCAGGTCTAGGAACTCAGAAACAGAAAAGTTAGAAAGAAAAGCTCTTTCCAAAGAAAACATGAAAAAGGTAGCAGCTAATTGATCATCCTAAATTACATCCAGATATTTTTATTCTCCATGCTTTGCCGACTACCTAGTTATCATCCAAATTTACTCTTCAATATTCTTAGTTCTCCCAAATAGAGGCAGGTTTGCTGTAATATTCTGATCTTGATCTAAAGACCTCCAAAACTCATGGGCATACGGCATAAGAGTGGGAGATTTAAGGGAGAGTTTCAAAGTAAGAAATAATGTCAGTTCACTTTACCTTTGGTTGCAAATTTCCAAATAATTGTATTCTAAATGAGCTCAAGGTGTACAGATGTGAGTAAAATACTAAAATCTATTTTCAGAAAACTTTTACTGTAAAATCTGTTTTCAGAGAATACTATAAAAACACGTTACATAAAGAAATAGTGCCTATATATCAAATAGATCCAACTGATGCCTATCTCTTTACTAAGGTTTAAAAATTAATTCCTCTCTTGTAGTGATTTTAGGGAAGAGAGGGAATACAAATAGATCTTAGATTGCTTAATGTATGTTTTTATTTTTTAAATTCGTGTTTAGTTTTCACTCGAGGTACATGAATTTTCTTTACTACCGTGCTCAAAATTCCAGTATAGAAAATATTCTTTGAAAGTACAATATATCTGAATAGATTAGTCATTTTTCTTTAATGTAGCTTTGCCAAATGCTGTAACATTAAAACAAGCCATTTGTGAGATGTGATTCAGTTAGCCCAGCCTTTGAAAAGAGGACAGAGCCACATGACAAGTACAGGGTATTAGTTGTACCTCACAGTATTTTTTTCCATGTGTACTTTTTGATCTATTAGTTAAAGTTCTTAGTTTTTAATATACCAACATAATTTAATACTATTTAAGAAAAATTTATCTTAGGAACATTAATTGAATTATAGGAAAAGCAGAATATCAGTGGTATTGTAGGTACAAGAAAAAAAATTGTTGTCTGTCAAAAATGTTGGAAAAAATGCTTATCAAGAAGATGTCCTAAGCAGTATAAAATCCTTAAGCAAATCTTTTTTTATCTACAATACATTGTCCTGGATGTTGAAGATTCTCACCTGCCTGAAGGCAGGGGACTGGATATGGTGGTCTCTGGAGATTTTTTTCTATGTCTGGTCCTCTCTTCCTAATCTCATCCTGATTTTAATATTAGGTCAGAAATGTCAAGAGTAAATTCCCCTGCTCTTCTTTGCTGACTCTCCTCTCACATCACGTCCTGTGCGTGATTGGGCACAGGACGAGTGATGTGATATCACTTGTCGTGTGTGGTTATAAAAAGCAGTCATGTGTGGTTATAAAAAGCTCAGTTTAGACCAGTTATAACTGATTTAGATCTTCCTCTCTCCCATTGCTAGCCAGGACTGCATATATACAGGAACCTGAAACAGGGAGGAATGTGTAGTCTGATATTGTCCTCTTCCTATCTCTTCTTCACCTTGACATAGTCAGCCTCTAGAAGACCTACTCCCTCTTTCTCCCCTAGGCTCTGGTTCTTAGATGTGTTGAAGGTTAAAAAGATGAGAGATAGATAGATAGATAGATAGATAGATAGATAGATAGATAGATAGATAGATAGATAGATGGATGATAGATAGATAGATAAAGGAAGAACAGGTAGGTGTCTCTTACTTAAGTGGCCATTTATTACAGTCTTCGTTCTGTTGTTGCTGCTCCTCTGGCTAAAACTAAATGGTCGTTAGGGCTGGGATTATAGTGAGATGAGTGAGGCATTCTACAGGGTACAAAATTTAAGGGAACCAAAAATACTCAGTAATCAAAAATAAATAATTCTTTAATGTAATTTTTGTTAAAAATCAAAATTAATTCAAAAGTCTATAATGGAGAATATATCAAACTGGAAGGTTGGTCATCCTGATGAAGATTTCAATGAAAATGTGAAAATAGAGTGGGACTAACCATTCAGGGTAATTCTCAGTGATATTGGAGAGGGAATTTTATTTCTCAAAGAATGAGGGATAAGGATTCAAGTATGTTGATTTGGATATTAAGGGTAAGGTTGACCCGAGAAGCCGGGAGCATGTGGAGTCATTTGAATTGCATACATAATGCTCCAAGGAATAACTTTTAGCTTCAGCTGAATTATTTATTAATAACTTCTTATCAGTGGAATTTATGGGTTAAAAGCTAAGAATGTTTTATGACTTATTTTAGAGGCATAATCTGGTGGAAAGAACTTGGCCATTGGATTAGACACACTTGTTTCAATTCCTGATCCATCTTTGTTAAATTTGTGACCCTTGGCAACTTGTTAACCTTTTTGAGAACGGGTTTTTTCATCAATAAAATAAAGTTAATGATTCCCACTTGATGGGATACTAGATGCAATTTGAAAAAACCTAAGCCATAATTCCCTCACAGGGAATCTACTCTTTCCTGTAGTCTTGCTAAATAGTCACTGTAACACATGGTTGTGTCCCATGACCATCCCTTTATTGGGCCAAGAGTAAACATGGTTTATCCATAAAATGGCTAATATTGTATGCCTGATAGGGGCTGTCTCAAGAAGATGAAATAAGTTTATCGGGATATCTTTTTTTGAGAAATTTGAATTAAGAGCAGAAATAAGCAATTAGCTATAGAAAGTTGATTTGTCTGGTATTTCTCTTAGCAAAAGAAGTAGTCACTTGGGGGCCATTTTATAAACAAGCAAGGGGAGACAGAGACAGAAATATAAAGAAAGAGATGTGTGTTTGTGTGTGTGTGTGTGTGTGTAGAGTGAGAGAGACAGAGACAAAGAGACTGAGACAGAGAGAGATGCAACCACACAGATAGATACAAAATGGAGTTCAGAGAAATACTCATATAGAGAGACAGCCAGACAGACATTTGGAGAAAAACAGACGCAGAGATCACTTAGAGATACACAGAGAGATGGACATACAGAGAAACAGAGACCTTAGATAAATACAGAGTGACAGAAAGGGATACACAGACTGAAAGAGACAGAGACAGAGAGCCTAAGAGACAGAGATAAATAGGAGAAAGACACAGAGGGAAAATCAACAGAAGTAGACAAAGGGAGAGGCACACAGAGTGAAATACAGAAGAATAGGGACCTGGAAAGAAAGAGAGAGGAAGGGAAAACACATTCTCACACAAAAATATACAGAGATAGTGACCACATAGACAGAAAATGACAGACGTACAAAAGGAGACAGAGACAAAAAGAGAGACATAGACACAAAGGAGACAAATGTAGACACAGGCCACAGAGACATTGATGTTGACTCAGAAATGAGATACCCTCTAAGAGACAGAGATGGAAATGGGAAGATCACCAGCCCTGGAGCTAACTCGATTCCTAGTCTCCCTATCACCTGGCCAGTTCTCTTTTACTGGGTTACCATGGAACCTTCCTAGGTACTCTTCTCACCCCTCCCCAGCCTTCACTTGCACCAGGTTGAGTTTACTGTTTCTAGAACCCAGAGAGCCCTTAACAGCATTATAGGCACAGTGTCCACTAACACTGCGTTAATATTAGACCCATGCTTCATGTGAGCACATCGCTTCATGAAATGCCCAACGGACAGAGCAGCCAGCAGTGAATGAATATTTCAACAAATTATTTGGACTAGGATTTTTCTCTTAGTTGAAGGATAGTCACTTTCTCAAAAACTACTGAATACTAAAACCAAACAAACAGAAACAAAACCATTTTTATCTCCAAGTGAGTCACTAAACAAACAAGTATTAGGCATTCTCATCCTCCTTTTAATCAATTTAATCTCAATCTCCAATTCCTACATGAGAAGACACTTCTACAGCAGCCCTCCCCTTCCTTTGGCTCCACTTCTCCGAACCTCCTCTGCCCCTGCAGTTTTCCTTATCCTGCCCCCTGACCTATATCCAAAGTGACAATTTTGCAGTGGTAGTGAGGGTTCAGGATAAGAGATAGTAAGAGGGACATGGGTGCACGCGCGCTCACACACACACACACACACGCACAATGACCTGATTTCTCTTGCAGTGCAGAGACTGAGTGCCCTTATTGAAGTTCACTGCTTCAGAGATCCTCAGGCTTCCCTCACTTCCAGTCTGAGTTAAGCATGCTCTGGCCTATGAACTTATTAAATGGCACAAATGTGTCTGTTTCCTCTACTACACTTATGAGTTCCCCAAGGGGCTTGACAGCATCTTATTCTTCTCCAATTTATCCCATATTATATGGCACAATGTCTGAAACACTGTAGAAATTTAATAAATGCTTGAAAATAAATAAGATGACTTATCCAAATAAATGAATTTGTACCCCTTTAAACTCCAGAAAAATTTTATTTTAAGCTATATATTATCCACACAATCTCGAGCAACTTACTTAATTCCCCTAAGGTTCATTTTCTTCATCTGTAAAATGGCAATAATAGGAGTACAGATATAATAAGAGGTATTGTAAAGTCAAAATGAGTCAATAAATGAGAAAGACTTAGAAGAGCACTCAGCACATAGTAAGTATTCAATAAATATGAGCTGTTACTGTCTTCACTTTTCCCTTAATGACTCAGAAACATCAATATAAGTGTCAGTTTTATGCTGTGCTTTAATAAAGTGACACATTTGGAAGCTATCAAGCTATCTAAGGAAGTCTGTCCTTCTGTTAAATGAACTCAGACTGCTGGGGTTTTTAAATCCTCATGGCTATCATTTTCTTATTTTCTTCCTTGCTATCAGCTGACATTTCTTGCTAAAACCAATGTGTCTGTCCATCGCATTGCCACTCCAATTTTTAATATATCACACTTAACATTTTATGGACTAGGAAAACATATTACTAAGCTTCTTAGAATAATGTGTAAAGTAATAGATACGGGACTATGAACAAAATCCTAATCATAAGGAATTTTCATGTGAAGAAAATAAAAAGTATGTTATCTTATGGACATATTGATTTCCTAGATGCATTTTGTGCTTTCTTCCTGTCAACAGAAAACACTCTATATTTCTGAGTAACAAACTTCTGGTATAATTAAAGTGGTATCTCACTAGCATGCCCTCTGCAGAAGGATAATATGGCATAGTGGAAAGAGCAAAGACAACGCAGACTGAGACCAAATTTTGATTCTATTTGCCCATGTGAACTTCAGTGATTTGTTTAGCATTTCTGAGCCTTACTTTCTTCACATTAACACAAAAACACTTCTGGAATAATAAGACCTATAGGATTAGAAATTGTCTATGTAAATAACCACAGTTCCAATAAACAATAGGGCTCAAAATACAACAATTGTTAAAGTTATCGTCTGTTCATCCACAATTGTCTTTAAATTGCCATCCAAATATTTAAATATTTTAACTTTTCACAGCTTTATATTTTACTCGCTGAAATACCTCATTTTGGTTTTATAACAAATCTAAATATTTTACTGGATCAGTAATGCCTTGATAAAATGAACTTAGTCTGCTTTTCTTTTTTAATCTCCATTTAAAAAACAATGTTGAATATTAAAATTTTAATCCAATATATCTAAATTATCCACAGGTAGTTTTGGTAAAAGAAGAATTAAAACTTTTATCCCTTTTGTTCCCTGCCTTGATTTGAATAATTTGAGTGGCCCTGGCTTGTCGACTAATACTCATCCACTATGTATTCTGTTGATGGTTTTCTTTGAACAGTTCTGTCTCCATATGTCTCCAAATCTGTCTTGCATTTTTCAAATAAATATTAATAAATTATAGATGTTTTTGTTAAACAGACTGACTCAATAATAAAAGGAAACAAGATAGGAGTAAAGGAGAACTATATAAAATGAATACACCCCAATGCCAATTAATATGACATCAATGGTTTATCTAATTTTTAGGGGACCAGTAAGCATACAATTTATATATTGTGCTTAGTCTATTGCCTGATCTAGCCATTTTTCAATATTCATGTACAAATGGTGATATCTAATATATACAGCAGGTTATAAATTCTAATTTAGATCACAACTTCCCATTCTTAGAACAATAAACTACAATATTTATCATCATGTCACATTCAAGACATATTGGACTATCTTTTTTGATCCACTTCCAGATCTAGTCTAAACTGAGGTAGAATTGTCTCTCATTCCCCTAGAAGATATCTGAGAATTTAGGGGTGGTTAAAGGAGGGAACTGATATATTATGACTGGATGGCTATCTCTGTCTGATTAATTACTCTTTACTTTAAGATGTCTACATTTTAAACTTCTCATTATGAAATATATCTCTCAAATGAAATATATCTTTCAGATCTCTGGAACATATTTAAAATTAAATTTTAGTCCTTTAACATTTGAAAGTAGAGTTTCTACCAGCTCAGATTCATTACTGATTTTGCTGTGTCGCCTAAAATTTAATTATAAAGATGACACTTTAATCCTAGTGAAACTGGTTGGTTTATTATAAGCGAGGAACAAAAATGCCAACAGACAGATCAGAGCTCCAGAAATATTTTTTGATTTTTTCCAACAGAATGAGTTATATTAACTTGGAAATGTATGCGCAAATAAACTTCAAATGTTATTTTTGTAGCAGTGGACATTCATAAGGGCAATGATACCTGACATTGTGGTTCCTTTTTAGGCATTTAATGAGTCGTTGCATCATTAAACATCATTCACTCCCTGCTTTTCATGGACCCTCGAGCTAGTCATTAACTCCATAGTGAGGAATGTGAACAATGGAATTATTGCCTAATTGTAGTTACAATCTTCTCTCCCCTGTTAACATGTATCTATATAACTAATATCAGAAACTTTATTATTTCTACTACCTCTGTAGTGACTGATGCCTTCACTGAATGATTTTTAAATCTACCTGTTTTATAAGAGAATAGTGTTACAGATATAAGTTGGGTACACAGAATTACATTTTTCAATTTTTTGGAAAATAAACAAAAGTTACCAATAAAATAATCCATATAAAATGATAATTTAAAATCAAAACTTGAACAGTACTGAAAAATAACTCAAGTAGAAAACTATATTTTTAAAATATAAGCTATATTTATCAAATAAATTTTTCTTTCTGATTATTAGTTAGCTTAATTTATATTTATTGATTTTGAATGCTTCTTTCCCAATGGATAAATCAGTGGTACAGGAAGTGCATATTCTATGATTTTAGTGGTGAAATATTTTAAGGTATATTCTAAAAGTAAAAATATGTACTGTTTTAAAAGTACTCGCCTTTCGTGTCATTATTTGATTGCCCTAGGATAGAGAGTTATTGGATTTTTTTTTTTCTATTGATGGTTTCCAGATTAGACTATAGACTAGAGGTGACAAAATGCAGCCCACAAGCCACATTCAGCTCCCAGGTATATATGTTTTTATAAAAATTCAATTAATTCAAATACTTAAAATTGACTTCTAAGAAAAAATTTAGAGAAAACCTTTTTGACTTTGGTTTAGGCAAATATTTCTCAGATACAACACCAAAGCTCAATCCTTAAAAAGAAAAAATGATAAACTGGACTTCACCAAAATTAGAAATGTGTGTTCTTTGAAAGTCACTGTTAGAAGAATGAAAAGACAGGCAACAGACTAAGAGAAAATACTTTTCAAATCATAAATCTGATAAAGGACTTGTATCCAGAATTTATAAAGATCTCTCAAAATTCAATAAAAGAAAAACCAACAACCCAATTTAAAAACAGAGAAAGGATTTGAAAAAATACTTTACCAAAGAACATATATGGATGGGAAATAAGCACATGAAATTATGCTCAACATCATTAACCATTAAGGAAACATAAATGAAAACCACAATGAGATTTTACCACAAACATATCATAATGGCTTAAAAAAAAAACTGACGACACCAAGTGCAGGATGTGGAGGAACTAGAACTCACATTCATTGGATGGGTCGCAAATATTTTTCCAAGTGGAAACTTCGTATGTAGTTAAACATAAACTTACCACATAACCCATAAACCTCACTCCTAAGTGTTCACACAAATGAAATAAAAACTTAAATTTACACAAAAATCTGCACATGAGTGTTTATTAGTAATCACCAAACTATGAGAACAGCACAAATATTGTTCAACTGGGAAATGGATAAACAAATTATGGTTCATCTGTACAATGGAATGGAAGAGGACTCAGCAATAAAAACAACAAATTACTAATAAATGCAATAACCTAGATGTATCTCAAGTTCATTAAGCTAAATGAAAGCAGCCAGAGTCTAAAAGCTACATACTATATGATTCTATTTATATGACATTGTTGAAAAGACAAAACCATAGATACAAAACAAAAACAAAAACACTAGTTGCCAGGTCCTGGGGATGTGGAGGAAGAACAGACTGCAAAAGGACACAAGGGAAATTTGGATATGATACAATTGTTCTATGCTGATTGTGGTGGTGGTTACACAACTGTATACATTTGTGCATTCTCAGAACTTTACAATTAAAAGGGCAAATTTTACTATATGTAAATTGTGCTCTTTTAAGAAGATACAGCGGGAAAATGGTACAATAATTCAGAAATTTTACATGTTATTACTGACTATTTTATCTTGGGGAAAAAAGAGGAAAATCAGGCAATACTAGGACAATATTTATTCAACAAATATTTATGGAGTACCAACTGTAAGTCAGGTACTGTTCTAAACAAAGAGAATGCAGTTAGGAATAAAGCAAACAAAAATCTTCAAGTTTATGGACCTATATTTCAGAAGAGGGAGACACAAGTACCACATATACAATGTAAAATATATAGGAAATCAGGTGCTGATGAGTGCTAGAGAGAATAATAAAGCAAAGAGTTGACAGAGTCAAAAGTTGAAGACTGAAATTTAAAATAACATAGATAAGGAAAGCTTCACTGAGAAGGTGCATTTGAACAAACACCTGAAGGAGACGAGATAGCTAGATATGCATTTTTCTGTATGCAGGTAGAGGGAAAGGCAAGGGCAAAGGCCTTGTGACAGGAGTGTACCAGGTATGCTCAAGGAGAAATACATTGGCCGGTGAGCCTGAATTAGAGTGAGGGGGGAGGAAGAATAATAGGGGATGATGTCAGAAAGTTAAATGGCACCAGATTGGGCATGGCTTCATTTTCACTGCTATGGAAAGCCATTAAGTGTTTTCAGAATGGAAATGGCATTAATTGGCTACAGTAATACTAAGACAAGACTATGGTGGAAAAGGTACAAGTAGCAAGACTAAGATGATATTACAACAATCAAGATGCAAAACAATGATGGCTTGGATAAGAGATAGTGAGATGTTCAATTATATTATCTTTGGCAGGCAAAACCAACAAGGTGTGGAAATATTTGTAAGATATGGGATGAAAAAGAAAGTGAGAAATCAAAGATGACTATAAGGTTTTTTACTTAAGCAGTTATAGAAGTGAAGTTATCATTTACTGAGAAGCAGTAGGTTTGGGGATGGGGAATATTTAAAGTTGGGTTTTAAATATATTACGTTTGCAATGCCTAATAGATATCAATTGGAGAGGTGAGACAGGCAGTTGGGTATATGATTTTGGAGATCAAGGTATGGGGTAGAAATATAGATAGCATTTAAATCCTGAGACTAGATGAGATCACCAAGAGAATAAGGATAAACAGAAAAGTGAAGTGTTCCAAGGATTAACCTCAAGATCACTCCGAAGTTTACAGGCCAAAGAGTAGAGAAAGAACCAGTACAGGAAATTAGAAGGAGCAATTGCTAAGGTAGGAAGGAAACCAAAAGAATGTTTCCTCAGAAACCAGATGAAGAATGCGCTTCAAGGGGAAGGAGATAATCAACTGTGTCGAATACCTTTGATACGTCAAGAGAGATAAGGACTAAGAATCAAGAAATGGATTTAATAAAATGGAGGTCATAGGTGACCTTGATAAGAGACATAACAGTGGTGTCATAGAGGCAAATGCCTCACTGGATTGGGATCCAGAATGAAATGAGAGAAATTGAAGACAGTAAGTAAATGCCATTCTTTTAAAAAGAGTTCTGTGGTCAAGAGAAGTAGCAAAATGTGATGGCAGCTGAAGGGGTGTCAAAGAATGTGGTGTCAAAAGAGGTTTTTAGTTTTTGTTTTTTCCCAAGATGAAAGGATATCTGTAGTTTGAAGCAGATGATACTGTACAAAGGGGAAATTAATAATGTGGGAAAACTAGGAAAAATTGCTGAAAGCTTGCCTTTGAACATGATAGAGGGAACAGGATCTAGTGGATAAGTAGAGGGTTTAGTCCTTTCTAGAAACACAGCTCATCTACAGAAGTGAAGGCATCTGGGTAGAGATGCTGGTATAGGTCGATGGATAGATGTGATGATGGAAGGTTGTGGAAATTCATTTCATTGCTTCAATTTTCTCTGTGAGATTATAAGGATGAGAGTGAGAGCAAGAGAGAAGGTGACAGAAGTTTGTGAAGAATAGAGAGGGTGTGAAATAGTCATTTTGAAGAGTGAGAATGTGAATGAATCCAGCTATCCTGACAAATCAAAAAATTGGAGAACTTTGTCCCTCACTGCCACATAACAATCTGATTTTTCATCGTACCATTTCATGTGTGGGGAGGCAGCTAAACAAACATTCATAAGAAGGAACCAAGTCTCAAGAGATGGTGATAATGCTGATACGAGCTACTATTACTGAGCACCTAGTATATGCAAAACATTTTATATAAATAAACTTTAATTCTCACAAAAACCCTGCAAAGTACATAAATATTATTATCCTGCATTCACAGAAAAGAAAACCAAACTGTAGAGAAGTCAATGTAGTTGAGATTCCATAGCTAGGAGCATCACAATTATCACTTAAACCCAGATCTGTTTCTTTCAAAAGGGCGTTTGAAAGTGATCACCCTTGTTCAGTGGCATTTAAGCCTTTTTTTCTGTTCCAACATACCTGAGAGATAGACAAATTCCCATAAGTAACAGTAGAACAGTGTTCCCATCAGTAACAAGGGGAGAAGTACGTGTCAGACTCTCCAAGGGAAGCATAGTTTGAAAAAAGAAGATAATTTTGAAATGATTGGGGACCTCTCTTAGAACAGGGAAACATGCTGCCCACCTTCACCTTCAGCCTCCTTTGTTGAGATTCACCCTCTTTAATGGTCAAAATTAATATAAATCTACCTGTCTGGATATATTTCCAACTTGCAAAGCCATCTCATTTAATTGTACCACTATTTTTTGCTAGGTTTTTTAAATACAGTAAGTCCCCTACATACGAACCTTCAAGTTGCAAACTTTCTAAGATGCAAACGTCTGTTCGTATATCCAATCACGTAAATTAAGTTCACATGTCCGGTGTACATTGTCACGTGCGTGCATCCTCTATAAGTGGTTGTGCTTTTGTGTACTTTACTGTATAGTACTGTATAGAGTACAGTAGTACAGTATCTTTATTTCAGGCTAGATCTTCAAGAGGACGACTGCATTGAACTCCTTGCTGTGCAACACAAGGAGCTTATGAATGAAGACCTAATGGAACTGGAGGCCCAGAGAAAGGACAAAGAGAGACAAGAGGAAGAAGAAGTAACTGGAGAACCGAAGAGATTCACGACACACGAAATGGCAAGGGGATTTTCTTTATTTGAGGAGGCACTATTAGTTTTTGAGGCACAGGACCCAAACGCAGAACGGTACACGAAGGTTGCAGCAGCCATTCAGAATGCAATCCAGTGCTACCATGTCATCTATGATGAGAAAAAAAGAGCTACTAGCCAGACATCACTGGATCATTTTTTCAAGAGGGTAGATAGAGTTGAATCCAGCAAGGAACCAGAACCTGTGCCATCAACATCAGGCGTGAGTGAAATTGCAGCTTGCCCTCTGTCTCCTATTGCTGACGATCCTTCAGCCCTACCATCTCTCACCTCCTCTCCCTCCTCCAGTCAGTAACTCTTCTTGCCTGCTCACTCCACGCCAGCCCCTGTATGCCAGCTGTTGTACTGTACTACTGTACTTTTCAAGGTACTGTACTATAAGATTAAAAATGTTTTCTTTATTTTTTGTGTTTTTTATGTATTGTACTATATAGCCAATTGTGTTAGTTGGGCACCTAGGCTAACTCTGTTGGACTTACAAACAAACTGGACTTACGAATACGCTCTCAAAACAGAACTCGTTCGTATGCAGGGGACTTACTGTATTTACATAAATATGTCAGAAATTACAGAGATTGAATAGCCCTCAATCAGTGACTGTTGAGGACTTGTGGAAAAATGGGAATGATGCTTCAAGACTCGGAATGGCACTTTACCAAAAATTTAAGAATGTATGGAGAGACTGACATCAATATTCAGCAATATTCTATATTAATATGAAGATTCAAGATCACTTGGAAAAATAAATGGAGACCCCTAGAAGCCAACATTGGTTCACTAAAAACCTGTCAGATAATTTTTTTCTGACTGGTTGCTCAAACAGGGTACGTTTCTTCAAAAGGAATTTGACTAGGCTTTCCAGGTTATCTTTGTGAACAAGATTGCTAAGTATAGACTTCATGGTAGTGTAAATAGGTAAAGAAAAATAAATATTTAAATGACCACTACTCAAAGGATACAAATTAATTCAGGCAATTGGCCAGGGATAGGGGCCAATCACGCTCTACCTTATGGAGCAGGGAGTAGCTACATGTTATTTGGGATTATCCTATGAGAAAAATTTGTCACTTCATCCCCATTTATTTATTTATTCAATAATTTATTTGATTGGTGCCAACCTAAATTACAAATGGCAGCTCGGAAGTGTAGTTGTTCCTGGGTATAGAAGAGGAGTTACAAGTAAAAATGTTGCTATGGTCACTTTTCCTGCATTATAAGTAATAAATTGTGTTGCCATCACCACAATCCCTACCTCATGGTGCTGACTATATACTGCAAATTGATTTCTACTTTATATATTTATTTCTGCCACATAAACATTATTAGGCATCTGATAAATATTGTAACATTATATTTTCATTTAAAATAAACATTTACAAAGCAAAAAAATTGCATCCAACAAGAGCAGAAGAAACACTACCATAAAATATATGTGGGACATTAATCACAGCAGAAGGTGTGGTATGTACGTAAAATGGAATCCTACTCAGCCATAAAAAAGAATGAAATTTTGCCATTTTCAGCAACATGGATGGACTTGGAGGGCATTATGCTAAGTGAAATAAGTCAGACAGAAAAAGACAAATATTGTATGTTATCACTTACATGTGGAATCTAAAAAATACAACAAACTAGTGAATATAACAAACAATAAGCAGACTCACAGATATAGAGAACAAACTAGTGGTTACCAGTTGGCAAGGGAAGCGGGGAGGGACAATATAGCGATAGGAGATTAAGAAGTACAAACTATTAGGTATAAAATAAGCTACAAGGATATATTGTACAACATGGGGAATATAGCAAATATTTTATAATAACTGTAAATGGAGTATAAACTTTAAAATTTGTGAATCACTATATTGTACACCTGTAACTTATATAATAGTATATCAACTATACTTCAATAAAAAAAATTTTAAAAACAGACCATATGCTAAACCAGCAAATCTCAACAAATCTAAATACAAATTATACAGTATATGTTTGCTGAACACAGAAACATTAAATTAGGAATTAATACTAGAAAGAGATCTGGAAATTTTTGAAATATTTATAAATTACACAGCATACTTTGAAATAAACCATGGGTCAAAGAGAAATTTACAAGGGAAATTAGAAAAGGTTTTGAAATGAATGAAAATAAAATCGCAACATATCAAAACTTGTAGAATGCAGATAGTACAATATTTAGCAAGTAACTTACAGTGTTAAATGCTTTTATTTTTTTTAAAAAAATCTAAAATCAGCCATCTAAACTGCCATCTCAGGAAGCTAAAATTAAATAAATAAATAAACAAGTTAAACCCAAGTAAAAAGAAAGAGGGAAATAAATTTAAGAATTGTAATCAGTGAATTAGAAAACAGACAAACAATAGAGTAAAATTAATGAAACCAAAAGCTGGTTCTTTAAAAATGTAAACAAATTGATAAACCTCTAGTTAATTGGTCGAGGAAAGAAGAGAAAAGACTCAAACTAGAAATATGAGAAATCAAAGAGAGGGAGTCATTATCAATCATATGGAATTTAAAATAATAATGAGACTATTATAAAAATTTATTACAATAAATTTGACAACTTAGATGAAATAAGCACACTTCTTTAAAGACTTAAATCACTAAAACTGATACAAAAATTAGAAAATATGAATAGCCTCATATCTATCAATGAAACTGAATTCATAATTTATAACATTCTTACAAACAAAACTCCATGACCAAATTGCTTCACAGATGAATTATTTTAAATACTTAAGGAAGAAATAATACCAACCCTACAATTTTTTCCCAGAAAGTAAAGGATGAGAGAAGAGTTTTCAACTCATTCTAGGAGCTCAATATTAACTTTATACCAAAACCAGACAACAACATTATAAGAAAAGAAAACTACAGGGACTTCCTTGGCGGTCCAGTGGTTAGGGACTTGGCACTTTCACTGCCGTGGCCCTGGGTTCAATCCCTGGTCAGGGAACTAAGATACTGCAAGCCTCATGGCATGGCCAAAAATAAATAAATAAATAAGAAAAGAAAACTATAGACCAATAGTCCTCATGAGCACAGACTTAAAAATCATTAACAAAATATTAGCAAATCAAATACAGAAAATAATATTTAAATAGAAAATACATCCTGACCAAGTGGATTCATCCTAGAGATGAAAGTTTGATTAACATTTGAATATTAATCAATGTAGTCCTCCATATTAACATAATAAAGGAAAAGACCCAGAGGGTCACTTCAATTTAACAAAAGATGTGCAGATTCAAGATTGTTGGTATACTGAAAACTATAAGATATTGCCAGGATAAATGAAAGAAAACCTACGCAAATGTAGAGATATACCATGCTCATGGATTGGAAACCTCAATGTTAAGACGTCAGTTCTCCCTAAATTCGTCTGTAGATTTAATGCAATTCTAATCAGTATCCCAGCAGTCTTTTTCATAGAGATTGACAAGTTAATTCTAAAATTTATATGGAAATGCAAAGGGCATAGGAGACAAAACAATTTTGAAAACAAAGAGGAAAAATGGAGGAAAAATTCTACCTGCTTCTTACTATTTTTCTGCAAAGATCAAAAGAGTGAGGTGTTGATGCAAAGACAGACATACAGATCAATTGAACAGAAATAAATTGACCAGAAATAGACCCTCACATTTATGGTCAGTTGATTTTCAACAAAAATGCCAATGTAATTCAATGGAAAAAGCATAAGCTTTTCAAAAACTCTTGTTAGAACAGCTGGATGTCCATGTGGGGAAAAAAATGAACCTTGATCATGATGAACTTATATACCCAAAAAAGGAATTTGAAATGGTTGATAAACCTAGACGTGTAAGTAAATTTATAAAATATCTAGAAGAAATGAGGAGAACATTTTTGTGACCCTAAGTCAGGCAGAGTTTTATTAGATAGGGCACAAATGTCACAAACTATAAAAGGAAAATAGTAAATTGGATTTCAAAAAAATTTAAAATGTCTGCTTTTAGAAGGACACAATTTGGAAAACAAAAAAGCAGGTTAAAACTTGGAAAAATATTCACAGTGCATATATTGGATAAAGGATTTGTATCAGTAGTATAAAAATAACTTTTACAATATAATAATAAATAGATAAAAGACAACTCCCATTAAAAAACAAGCAAATGATTTGAACAGACACTGCACAAAAAAGATAAACATCTCACAGATATGCAAATTTTTAAAAGTTCAATACCATTAGTCATCAGAGAAATGCAAATTAAACTCATAATATAATATCATCATACGCTAACTAAAATGTATATAATTGAAAAGCTACAAAATCAAGTTTTCATGACGATGTGGAACACCTTCAGCTCTCATACTCCTGAAGGGAGTGTAAAGTAAAACTCCCATTTTGGCAGTTTATTGTGCATACACTTCCACTTTCTATATGACCCAACAATCCTACTATTAGTTATTAGCCCCAAGGAAATAAAAACAAAGTAAATTCAAAGACTCAGACATAAATGTTCATAGCAGCTTTATATATAATAGCCCCAAATCTGGAAATAACCCAAATATTCATCAACAGGTAAATGGATAAACCAATTGTGGTATTTCCATAAATGGAATGTTACTCATAACTAACAAAAGAATGTACTACTGAAACACACAAAAACATGGATGAGTCTATAATGTATTATGCTTGTTATGGACTGAACTTTTGTGTCCCGCTAAAATTCGTATGTTGAGTCCCTAACCTCCAATGTGGCTATATCTGGAGATAGGGCCACTAAGGAAGTAAATAAAATTATATAAGGTAATAAGGGTGGGGCCTTATCCAATAGGATTAATGTCCTCATAAGAAGAGATACCAGAGAGCTCTCTCTCTCTGTCTGCATACATGCACTGAGGAAAGTCCATGTGAGGACCCACCAAGAAGGTGGCCATCTGAAAGCCAGGAAGAGAGCTCTCGCTCTCCAACCCTGCCAATACCTCGATCTTGGACTTCGCCAGAACTGTGAGAAGATAAATATATATTGTTTAAGGTACCCAGTCTGTGGCATTTCATTACGGGAAGCCTGAGCAGACTAAATGCAATGCATGTAATAATCCATATACAAGAGAAAACATAAAGTATGATTCCATTTATATAATGCTATAGAATAGGGGAAAAACTTTAGTGGCACAAATCAGATCAAGGATTGCTTGAACCTAGGGGTGGGAGAGGGACTGAATAGGAAGGGGTATAGGGAAATTTTGAGGCATGATAGAATCACATCAATATTTCTAATTTTCATACCACATCTAGGATATGAATAGAGTATGTATCTCTTTGGGGAAGAAACAAAAAGGCCACAAAGTATCCATAGGAATGCAATCAATATTCTTAGGAGCTTGAAAAAATATCCTATGATGAACAATTGAAAGAAACTGAGTTGTTCTGCCTGGAACAGGAAAAACATGAAGGTGAGATAAGGCAAAAATAGATATCTTCAAATATTTGATAACTGCTATGCGGGAAGTTAAGTGATTCAGAGTCTGTGTAACTGTAGAAAGTAGATATAGATGATTAGATGAAAGTTACAATGGAAACTTTAAAGCTCAATTTGACAAAGTACCTTCAAATAATTAGAGCTGTCCAACAATATTCTCAACTCTAGAAATAAGTGATTTGATCGGGGTAAGCAATACCAATTACTGTCATTTTCCATAATATTTCAGAATAATTATCATTCAGGCATTAATAACTTTGCATATGATTAAACATGTGTCAGTTTAACTTTGTCGTTTTATTACTATACTAAACAATCCTGTTCTTGCATTCTCAGTTTTTTTAATTCTTATTACAAAACATGATCCTCCACTCATAAGTTAAAACAATTAGAGAGAATATTGCTCAGCAACACTATGTACACTTGTTAAATGCTGTGGAAGAAGTGAAAGATTCATCAGATGTTTTTATGATGGACTAATTTTTAGTACATTTTAAATCAAATAGGTATAACTTTTAGTGTAAATATTTGAAAAAGCCATCTTTTTATAGTATCATATAAATGCTGGCACTATTATAGCATTGTCACCAATGAGAAGAAATAGTATTTCAATTGATGAGTTCAAGTTATTTATTGTAACATTTTGTGTTACATTTTAAAATGTGAGTATACTCAGTTCAGATTTTGGGAAAAATAAAAATCCTTTTTTATTATTAATGGCAATAAATCATACATCAATTGTACAACAAATATCTTTGTTATCCTTGTTTTGAAATCAGAGAAAAGTATTCAATGCGTGTACATGAATCATAAATATACAATTATATGAATCACAAATATAACCTCCCGCACATGTAGGTTTCGACTTTACGTTTTAAAAAACCATCTTAACCATTTTTAGGTGTACAGTTCAGTGGCATTAAATACATTTATAATGTGCAACCATCACCATCATCCATCTCTATCTCTTCTTATCTTGTAAAACTGAAATTTCATACCCATTAAACGATGACTCCCCATTCCCCTCTCTCCCTAGTCCTTAACGACTACCATTCTACTTTCTGTCTCTATGATTTTGGCTACTCCACATACCTCAAGTAAGTGAAATCATATAGCATTTGTCTTTTTGTGACTGGCTTATTTCACTTAGCATAATGTCCTCAAGGATGATCCCCGTTGTAGTATATGTCAGAATTTCCTTCTTTATAAGGGTGAATAATAGTCCATTGTATGTATATACCACATTTTGCTTATCCACTTATTCGTCAATGGACACTTGAGTGGCTTCCACATTTAAGCTATTGTGAATAAGGCCGCTATCAACATGGGTGTACAAATATCCCTTCGGGATCCTGCTTTCAATTTTTTTTTTTTGTATATATGCCCAGAAGTGGAATTTCTGGATCATATGGTAGTTCTACTATTAATTTTGGAGGGATCTGCCAAACAGTTTTCCACAGTGGATGCACCATTTTACACTCCAATAGTGCACAAGGGTTCCAATTTTGCCACATCCTCACCAACACTTCTTATTTTCTGTTTATTCATAGTATCCATCCTAGTGGGTCTGAACTGATATCTCAGTGTAGTTTTGATTTGCATTTCCCTAGTGATTAGTGATGTTGAGCATCTTTTCGTGTGCATATTGGACATCTGTGTATCTTCCTTGGATAAATTTCTATTTAAGTCCACCAATATTTAAATCAGGTTGTTTCTATTTTTGTTGTTGAGTTTTCAGTGTTCTATATGTATTCTGGATATCAATCCCTTATCAGATTTATGATTTTCAAATATTTTCTACTATTCTGTGGGTTATCCTTTTACTCTATTGATAGTCTTTTGATGTTAAAAAATATTTTTAATTTTCATGAATTAAATTTGCCTATTTTTTTCTTTTGTTGCCTGTGCCTGTGGTGTCAAATTCAAGAAATCATTGTCAAATCCAATGTCATGAAGATTTTGACCTATGTTTTCTTCTAAGAGTCTTATATTTTTAGGTCTTACATTTAGGTCTTTGGTCCATTTTGAGTTAATTTTTGTATATGGAATTAAAGTTCCAAATTCATTATTTTGCTTGTGGATATCCAGTTTTCCCAGCAGCATTTGTTGAAAAGAATTTCCTTTCCCCATTGAAGGGTCATGGCACCCTTACCAAAAATCATCTGAATATGTATGCAAAGGTTTATCTGGGGGCTCTCCATTCTATTCCACTGGTCTATGTGTCTGTCTTTATGCCAGTATCACACTATTTTTATTACTGCAGCTTTGTAGTAAGTTTTGAAATCAGGAAGTGTGAATCCTCCATCTTTGTTCTGCTTTTACAAAATTGTTTTGGCAATTTTGGGTCTCATGAGATTCCATATTAGTTTTAGGATGGGTTTCCATATTACTAAAAAAAGTCATTGGGAATTTGAGAGATTGCACTTAATCTTTGGATCACTTTGAATTGTATGGACATCTTAACAATAGTAAGTCTTCTAATCCATAAACCTGGGATATGTTTCCATTTATTTATGTTTTCTTTAATTTCTTTCAGCAATATTTTATAGTTTTATTTTTAAAAGTGTTTCATCTTCTTGGTTAAGTTTATTCCTAAGTATTTTATTTTTTATGCTATTGTAAATGGAATCATTTTCTTAATTTTCTATTCAGATTGTTCATTTTTAGTGTATAGAGATGAAACTGATATTTGTGTGTTGATTTTGTAACCTGAAACGTAACTGAATTGACTGATTCTAAGAGTTTTTTAGTGGAGTCTTTAGTGTTTTTTATACATAAGAATACATCCTCTACAAACAGACAATTTAACGTCATATTTCCAATTTGGATGTCTTTTATTTTTTTCTCTTTCCTAATTGCTCTGGATTGGATTTCCAGTACTATGTTGAATAGAAATGGTGAGAGTAGGTATTCTTATTTTGTTTTGGTACTTAAGAGGAAACTTTTCACTTTTTCATTCTTGAGTATTATGTTACCTGTGGACTTTCATAATGACCTTTATTTTATTGAGATAAGTTCTTTCCATACTTAATATGTTCAGAGTTTGTATCATGAAAGGGTGTTGAATTTTTTCAAATGTTTTTTAGGCATGTATTGAGATGATCATAAAATTTTTGTCCTTTATTCCCTTATTAATCACATTTAATGATTTGTGTGTGTTGAATCATCCTTGCATCCCAGGAATAAATCCCACTTGATCATGGTGTATGATCCTTTTAATATACTGTTGAATTCAGTTTGCTAATAGTTTGTTGAAGATGTTTGCATCCATGTTCATCAGGAATATTGGCCTGTAGTTTTCTTTTCTTACCATGTGTTTGTCTTGCTTTGGTAACAGCGTGATGTTGGCCTCATAAAAATAAGTTTGGAAGAGTTTCAGAAGGATTATTGTTCATTCTTCTTTAAATGTTTGGTAATATTTGCCTGTGAAACCATTTATTCCTGGGCTTTTCTCTGTTAGGTGGTTTTGTAAATTACTAATTCAATCTCTTTTTTTGTTATTGGTCTATTCAGGCTTTCTATTTCTTCTTGAATCAGTCTTGGTAGGTCATATGTTTCTACAAATTTATTCATTTCTTCTACATTGTCAAATATTCTCACGTATAATTGTTCATACTCATTTCTAATGATCTTTTTTATTTCTGTGGGATTAGTTGTAATATCTTCTCTTTCATTTCTGACTTGATTTATTTGAGTCTTCTCTCTCTCATTTTTGGTCCAACTAAACGTTTGTCAATTTTGTTTATCTTTTCAAGAAACAAGTGTTAGTTTTGTCAAATTATTTAAGAGTATTTCTATGACTTATTTCATTTATTTCTGCTCTAATCTTTATTGTTTCCCTTTTTTCTCCTGACTTTAGGCTTAGTTTGTTCTCCTTTTTTCTAGTTCCTTGACACATAAGTTAGATTGTTTACTTGAGATCTTTCTTCCTTATTTAATATAGGCATTTATTAATATACATGTCCCTTTAAGTACTGATTTTGCTATATCTGATAAGTTTTTGTATGTTGTATTTTCATTTTTGTTTGTCTTGAGAAATTTCCTAATTTCCCTTTTGATTTCTTCCTTGATCCAATGGTTAAGAGTGTGTTGTTTAATTTCCGTGCATTTGTGAGTTTTCCCAATTTCCTTTTGTTATTGATTTCTAATTTTATTCCATGTGGGATCAAACCAAATGTCTATAAGCAGATAACTGGATAAATAAATTGATATATAGTCATACAATGGTTTATAATAACAATGAAAATGAATAAATAATACTTACATGCAATGACATGGATGAATATTTCAAACATAATGTTGAGTGAAAAAAGAAACCACAGCAGTTCATACTGTATGATTAAGAAAAAAAGTAATCTATGGTGTTAGAAGTAAAGACGGTGGTTGCTTTTGGGAATAGGGTGGAGGTAGTAACTGGGAGGTACTGAAGAATGACTCTGCTGTGCTGGCAATGCTCTATTTCCCAATCTGGGAAGTGGCCACATAAACGTATTAACTTTTTAATAATTAATTGAGTTCTTATATGTGCACTTCTTTGTAAAATTCAATAAAAAATTAAATATATATGAACAGATAGCAGACAAGTATTATTAGCAGGTTTACTGGAAGGGAATCATTTTCTGGATTTCAGATTTAGATGTAGGAGAATTGTACAAATGGCCATAAGTGATAGGGTTCTTTGGAATTTTGGTATAGTGGGCCAGAGAGAAACAGAGGGAGAAATACGGAGTTTCTTGAAATTTAGACTTGGAAGGTGCCCCTTTTGGTGTCATTCAAACTTCTGAAACAAGGAGGCATTTTTACAGTAGTGTAAATAGAAATAATGGTTAAAATTCTTGATGGAAAATGTCCTGTAATTCTGAATCAAAAAGCCCATTTAGACTGCCATTAGCACTTCTTAAAATCAGGCACTTTACATATTGCAATCTTTACCTTATTGGTTCAATTATATATGCAGGTAGTCAGTTTCAGTGCTGTATATCTTCTGTTTTAGCAATCATCCATAACTTTAAGATAGGAAGTATATGCTACCCATTTTCAATAGAGATATTCAGGACGTGGTGTAAGATTTTTTTTCAATAAGAGTAGCAAATCAACCTGATGTTTTGGACAAGATTTTGATTCGTAAATGCTTTTATTCTGTTCTTCCTAGTCTCAGTATCTTTCCCATAGACAGCAGAGGGTTTCAAGAAATGTTCCATTGTCATTCTTTTTTTTTTCTTATTTTGAGAAATAGTATTCTTTTTATCAGGTATAACTTGCTCATATTTCAAGTATGGTTTCTGTTATATACATACTCATGAAACTTCATTCTAATATCACAATTACTATGGAATCATAGTAATTCTAATGTCACAGTTACTATGGAATCACACAGGAGTTATCATTTCAATATGTTAATGTTCTTATGAAAATTATTTAGGTGAATTCTGCTGTATCAGGTGTTTAGGAGATCCTGTTATGCTAACCAATGTATGATTTTCAACAATGGCAGAAAAAAATTCATGATTAAATATGTATTATAGGGCTTCCCTGGTGGTGCAGCGGTTGAGAATTCGCCTGCCAATGCAGGGGACACGGGTTTGAGCCCTGATCTGGGAAGATCCCACATGCCGCGGAGCAACTGGGCCCGTGAGCCACAACAACTGAGCCTGCGCGTCTGGAGCCTGTGCTCTGCAACAAGAGAGGCCGCGACAGTGAGAGGCCCGCGCACCGCGATGAAGAGTGGCCCCTGCTCGCCGCAACTAGAGAAAGCCCTCGCACAGAAACGAAGGCCCAACACAGCCGAAAATAAATAAATAAATTTATTAAAAAAATATGTATTATAAAGGGAAGAGGAAGTAGTAGATAACCTTAAAAATCAGTTGATAGCAATTATTAGTGTGCACTATTATTACAAAGCCCAAGCTAAGCTGAATTTGTGAAAAATCCGAGTCAGAATTTCCTAAAGTACATTCTATGATATTCTACTAACTACCAACAAAGCTGGTGTTTTCCAGAACACTGAATGTAAAATATTGATCCAAGTAAGTAACTAAAAAGGTGACAATATGACCTCAAATCTAGAAAGGCTCTTAAAGCAGTGTTGCTCAAAGTCTCCTGAGATACATGTTACAAATGCAGACGGGGCTCTACTCCAGAGATGCTGAATAAGGCCTCTATATTTTAACAGGCATCCCTAAGAATTCTGATGTACACCAAAGTTTGACAACTACTGTCTTAGAGAACCACAGCATAATGTGGACATAACTAGTTAAAAGAGAGACAGGATACTAACTGAGCTTTTCCAGGCATTTAATCTTTTCACAATGACATGATCCTCCCTATAGCACTCTATCATTCACTAATACTTTTACAAATAATATTGTATTTTATTCCTGCAACATCCCAAAAGGTAGGAAGTTCAGGTTATTAATTATCTCCACCACACAGACAATATCCATATGCATGTATGTACACTCATGCAATCAATATTTTGAATAAGCTGACTCTTGGAGTGATCTTTTGAATTGTCTTTTTTTTTTTTTTTTCTAGCCCCCTGTGAGGGATGTTGTGGTGCACTGTCCATTTCTCCCTTCTGGATGGAAGCACTCATTCCTTCAGCTGCCAGGAGTGTAAGCTGCTGATGGCCCATAGCTGAGTCCCAAACATTGTGTATAGATATATAGATATAGATGATATAGATATAGATATATAGATATATGAATGTTATTCAATCATAAAATAGAAGAAAATCTTGGCATTTGAGACAACATGGATGGACCTTGAGGGCATTATGCTAAGTGAAATAAGTCATTGAAAGACAAATACTGTATGATCTCACTTATATGAGGAATCTACAAACAACAAGAACAGCAACAACTCAACAGAACTCAAAAGACACAGAGAACAGATCGATGGTTGCTGGAGGTGGGGGGTGAGGGGATGGGAGGTGAGTGGGTAAAACGGGTCAAGGTGGTCAGAAGGTACAAACTTCCAGTTATAAGACAAATAAGTCCTAGGAATGTAATGTACCACATGGTGACTATAGTTAATGGTACTGTATTATATATTTGAAAGTTGCTAAGAGTAGATGTTAAAACTTCTCATCGCGAGAAAAAAAAACTGTAATTATCTGTAGTGATGGATATTAACTAAACTTCTTGTGGTAATTATTTTGTAATATACACATATATCAAATCATTATGTTGTACACCTAAAACTAATACAATGTTATATGTCAATTCTAATTTAGTCTTAGTCTTAAATAGCTGGAATGTTTGGTATCGGGCATTAGCACCCTATGGGTAGCAAATGTATTGCTGACTTTTATTATAAGACATTTAAAAGAATGTTTTTATTATGGGTATCTTCAAACAGACAAAAATAAAGAAAATATTAAAACGAAACCTCATGCACACTTCCTGCTTTGACAATTATCAACATTTTCCCAATATTGTTTTATCAAAATCCTTCAACTTTTACTATTTATTTCTTTATTTATGTGTTTATTTGTGTGTTTGTTTTGTTTGCTTGCTTGCTTCCTTGTTTTTTCTTGGTACATTTTAAAGCAATCCTTGACTTATCACTTCACTCCTGAATACTTCAGTATTTATTGTCAAGAGATAGCATATTTAAAAAAACAACCTATAATACCGTTATAACATCTAAGAAAATGAACCATAATTTCTCAGCATCATCCAATAGCAGGTCATATTCACATTTCCTTAATTGTCTCAAAAAATTTTAGTTACTTTTTCAAAAAAAGAATCTAAACAAGGTTTTGAATTTGGTTGGTATGTCTCTTCTTGTTTCATTCCCCTCCAAAATTTCTTTTCCATGACATCTATTGTTAAAGAAACAGAATCATTTTGTCTTGTAGAGTTTCAACAGTCTGGATTTGGTTGAGTACAAATGTGTACTTTAAAGTTTTTATCTCTCATATTTTTTTCTGTAAGTTAGACTGACTAGATTTAGTTTCAGTTTGTTGGCAAGAATACTTCATAGGTGGTACCATACTTATTGCATCACCCCAGGAAGCACATGTGGGTGGTTGTTCCACTTTTAGTGGTAGCAAGATGGTATGATAAACTACTGAGGTAATGTCAACAGGATAGAGGAGCCAATCTGAAAGACTCTCACTGACCAAAGATGGGCCAATTTGAATGTCATTATTGATAATAACTGCAAAGCAATGAACCATAACAAGTTACATAAAATGAGGTCATAATGATACTTTTAACATAATGACAATAACAACAAAAACCTCATTTGTCTTTGTTGTGGGTTGAATTGTGTCCCCCCCAAAAGATATTTTGAGTTCTTAACCACTAGTACTGGTGAATATGACCTTACTTGGAATAGGGTTTTTGCTTTTATTGATATATTATTTGATTTAATTTTGTCATTTTAATTATGTGAAACTTTACATGTACTATAGGAAAACTGTTTCTCTTCTCACAACACTTCTGATGTCAAATTGTGTGGGTTTTGCACACCAAGCAGACACTGAGTGTCCTACAATTTAATTCAATTCTGACACTCTCTTCCCGGAGATAGCATCAGATCCCACAGGTTAAGGGCTCAGTCCCACAAGAATGCCCACCACGTTAGATACCAATTGCAAGCAGTGGGTCTCCAGGTTACCCACACTTTTGTATGATTTGGCTACAAATCAGGGTTTCCCACAACCCCTTCCTCAGCTTTGATCATTTGCTATAATGGTTCACAGAATTTAGGTAAACACTTTACCTACTATTACTGGTTTATTATAAAGAATACAAATGAATAGTCAGATGAAGAGGTACAAACGGCAAGGTCCAGAAGGATCTTAAACACAGGAGTCTTCCCATGGATTTGGGGTATGCCACCCTGCTGGCATATGGATACATTCGTGAACCTGGAAGTTCTCCAAACCCCTTCATTTAGGGTTTTAATGAAGGTTCCATTACATAAGCATGATTGACTAAGTCATTGATCATTGTCAATTAACTCAAGCCACAGCCCCTCTTCCTTCCCTGGAGGTGGGGGTGGAAGTGGGCACAGGATAGGGGGCTGAAAGTTCTAAACCTCTAGTCCTCGGGTTGGTTCCTATGGCAACCAGCCTCCATTCTGAAGCTATCTATGGGCTTCCAGCTACCAGTCATCTCTTTAGCATAAACTCAGATAAGTTTGAAAGGGGCTTGTTATGTATAACTAAAGATGCTTCTGATGCCTCTATCACTCAGAAAATTCCAAGGGTTTTTACAAGCTCATACCAGGAACTGGAAACAAAGATCAAATCTATATTTCTTATTATATCACAACATCACATGTGCCAAAATTCGAAAAAAAAGAAACTTCAGAAAAGTCTGCTTCCCAGCTGGTTCTAGGTATTTTCGCCATAAGAATTTTTGTCACAAGCAGTTTCTCCGCACAATTAATTGGCTATAAGGCAATTTGGCCCTAAAAGATAAAATAACTGGTTGACAGTTTGATTTCATTCCTCCATTGACGCAGTACTCCCATTTTTATATTCTATAAATCTTAGGTCTCATGATGGGCTATACAGTGATAAGTGGACACGGTGGTATTAAACTAGTGAATAACAACTATGTATATTGACTCAATTGAAAATACGGTGGTAAGAAAACTTACTGGAAGTGTGAAATAAGAGAGTATAAAGCCAGACCGCATACTATACTAGAAAATGATAATATATCAGTTTATAAATCCTTCGGTGAGCACAGTCATCCCTCCCACCCATCAAAACCAAAAGTTTACCAAGCAATGACAAATGTAAAAGAGGTGGCTAGTAATTCACAACAGTCTTCAAGAGGATTAATTATCGATTCTTATGCTAATTTACATACAACAGCTTGTTCTCTAATGCCTTCTTTACCAAATTTATCACGCAATATTAGAAATTGGAGGCAAGAGAAGAATCAAGCTCCTCCTCTTCCCCCCAAAAGAATGGTAACGTGATTCTTGATGGCAAGTTTCTTGAAAATAATGCAATTTTTTTTTTTTTTTTTTCCAATTTGATAGTGGAGAACATGATTCAGACAGGACTTTGGTATTTGGCACAGAATCTGGCTTAGATGATTTGGTGAAATTTAAGGACCAGGCATGTGATGGAATATTTAAATGCAGTTCAGATATGTACTACCTCTTATATATGTTGCATATATTGATAAGAAATAGCAGCATCCCTTGTCTGTTCATTTTATCACTACTACGAGGGAAATCTAAAGACATACAACTTTTTATATCTTAAGAAACTTAAATCCTGAATCCTTAAATGATTGACTTTGAGAAAGGAAGTATTGAATATCATCACTTTCTCTAAAATACACCCAAATACAACTATAACCATGAATCTACACGCAATTTAAATGTATTTAAATATTTTTGTATTTTCATTATTCACAATAAAATCTTTAAAATTTTTTATTAATTTTTCATGTTTCATTATGTCCTTTTTAATGTCCCTCTTTTATTTTTTCTATTTTTTTCTTTTTTTCTTCCAGTTGTATTGAGATATAATTGACATACAGCATGATATAAGTTTAAGGTGTACAACATAAAGATTTGACTTACATACATCATGAAATGATTACCATAGTAACTTTAGCGAACATCCATCATATCACATAGACACAAAAATAAAGAAATAGAAAAAATTTTTTCCTTGTGATGAGAACTCTTAGTGTTTACTCTCTTAACTTTCACATATTATATACAGCAGTGTTAGTTATATTTATTATGTTGTACATTATATCCCTAGTACTTATTTATCTTATAACTGGAAGTTTGTACCTTTTGACCACCTTCATGCAATTCCCCTCCCCCCAATCCCCACCACTGGTAACCACAAATCTGATGTGCTTTTCTATGAGTTTATTTGTTTACTGTTGCAATATAATTGACCTACAACACTATTTAGTTCCTGGTACACAACATAATGATTTGATATTTCTATACATTTCAAAATGATCACCATGATAAATCTAGTTACCATCTGTCACATAAAAAGAAATTACATAATTACCGTGATAAATCTCATTACCACCTGTCACCATACAAAGATATTACATAATTATTGACAATATTCCCCACACTGTAAATTTCATACATGTGACTCATTTATTTTTTAATTGAAAGTTTGTACCTCTTAATCTCCCTTACCTACTTCTTTCCTCTCCCCACACATCTCCCCTCTGGTAACCACCTGTTTGTTCTCGGTATCTATTACTGTTTCTGTTTAGCTATGTTTCTCCATTTGTTTTGCTTTTTAGATTCCACATATAAGTGAAATCGTACAGTATTTGTCTTTCTCTGTCTGACTCATTTCGCCTAGCATAATACCCTCTTCCTTTCCAGTTGGATTCCTTTTATTTCTTTTTTCCTCTCTGACTACTGTGGCTAGAATTTCCAATACTATGTTGAAATAAAAGTGACGAGAATGGGCATCCTTGTCTTTTGCCTGATCTTAAAGGAAATGTTTTCAACTTTTCACTGTTGAATATTATGTTACCTGTGGGATTGTCACATATGGCCTTTATTAAGTGGAGGGATGTTCCCTCCATACCCACTTTGTTAAAAGTTTTTATCACAAATAGTTGTTGAATTTTGTTAAAAGCTTTTTCTGCATCTATTGAAATGATCATACAATTTTTATTTTTCAAATCAGTAGTGGTATATCACATTGATTCATTTGTGAATACTGAATCATCTTTGCATCCCTGGGATAAATCCCACTTGATCATGGTGTATATTCCTTTTAAAGTACTGTTGAATTCAGTTTGCTAATATTTTGCTAAGGATTTTTGCATCTATGTTTACCAGTGATATTGCCCTGTAATTTTCTTTTATTGTGATATCTTTGTCTGGTTTTGGTATCAGGGTGATGCTGGCCTCATAGAATGAGTTCTGAAGTGTTCCTTTCTCTGCAATTTTTTGGAATGGTTTAAGAAGAATAGGGGTTAACTCTTCTTTAAATTTTTTGTAGAATTCACCTGTGAAGCCACCTGTTCCTGGACTTTTCTTAGTTGGGAGTTTAATTACCAATTTAACTTCATTACTGGTAATTGGTCTGTTCTTATTTTCTATTTCTTCCTGGTTCAGTCTTGGGAGAACGTAGACTTCTAAGAATTTTTCCATTTCTCCTAGGTGGTCCATTTTATTGGCATAGAACTGTTCATAGTAATCTCTTATGATCCTTTGTATTTCTGTGGTGTCAGTTGAAACTTCTTCTTCATTTCTGATTTTACTTATTTCGGCCCTCTTTTTTTCTTGATGAGTCTGGCTAAAGGTTTATCAATATTCTTTAGAGTTTCAAAAAACTATCTCAGTTTCATTGATTTCTTTTCTACTTTTTCTCTTTTCCTTTATTTATGCTTTCATCTTTATTATTACTTTTCTTCTACTAACTTTGTGTTTTGTTTGTTCTTTCTCTAGTTCCTGTAGGTGTAAGGGTAGGTTGTTTATTTGAGATTTTTCTTATTTCCTGAGGTAGGCTTCTACTGTAACACACTTCCCTCTTAGAATTGCTTTTATTGCATCCCATAGATTTTGGATCATTGTGTTTTCATTTTCATTTCTCCCCAGGTATTTCTTTCTTTCCTTTTTGATCTCTTCAGTGACCTATTGGTTGTTTAGTAGCATATTGTTTAGCCTTCATGTGTTTGTGATTTTGGCAGTTTTTCTCTTGTGGTTTATTTTTAGTCTCCTAGAGTTTTGGTCAGAAAATATGCCTGATATGATTTCAGTCTTTTAAAATTTACTGAGACTTGTTTTCTGGCCTAGCTTGTGATCTATACTAAACAAGTTCCATACGTACCTGAAAAGAATGTGCATTCTGCTGCTTTTGGGTGGAAGGTTTTATATAGATCTATTAAGTCCACCTTATCCAACATGTTGTTTAAGGCCAGTGTTTCCTTATTGATTTTCTGTCTGGATGACCTCTCCATTGATGTATGTGGGGTGTTAAAGTCCCCCACTATTATTGCGTTACTATCAATTTATCCCTTTATGTCTGTAAATATTTGCTTTATGTATATAGGTGCATATATATTTACAATTGTTACCTCTTCTTCATGAATTGATCCTTTAATCATAATATAATGTCCTTCTTTGTCTCTTGCTACAGTCTTTGTTTTAAAGTCTATTTTGTCTGACATAAGCATTGCTACCTCAGCTTTTTGTTTCCATTTGCATGGAATACCTTTTTCCATCCCCTCACTTTCAGTCTGTGTGTATCTTTAGCTCTGCAGTGAGTCTCCTGTAGACACCATATATACGGGTCTTGTTTTTGTATCCATTTAGCCACTCTATATCTTTTGATTGGAGAATTTAGTCCATTTATATTTAAAGTAATTGTTGATAGGTATGTATTTATTGTCATTTTGTTAATTGTTTTGGGGTTGTTATTGTAGTTCTTTTTTGTTCCTTTCTTTGTCTTTTGTTCTCTTCCCTTGTGATTTGATGTCTATTCTTAATGTTATGTTTAGATCCCTTTCTGGGTTTTTTTTTGTGTATTTATTATAGATTTTTGTTTATGCTTACCATAGGGTTTATATATCGCAATATATATGTGTGTGTGTGTGTGTGTGTGTGTACATATATATGATTATTTTAAGTTGCTGATCTCTTAATTTCAAATGCATTTTAACAACCCTGATTTTTACTCTAATCCCCTCCTGATTACTGATTGTGACATCATATTTTATATCTAATTGTTTTGTGTATCCCTTAACTGCTTATTGTGGATATAGATGATTTTACTAATTTCATCCTTTAACCTTCCTACTAGCTTTACATATCATTGATTTACTATCTTTACTATATACTTGCCTTTACTGATGAGCTTTTTCCTTTTGTAATTTTCATAATTCTAGTTGTGGCCTTTTCTTTTTCACTTAGAGGAGTCCCTTTAACATTTCTCATAAAGCTGGTTTGGTGGTGCTGAACTCTTTTAGCTTTTACTTGTCTGTAAAACTTTTGATCTCTTCACCAAAACTGAATGAGAGCCTTGCTGGGTAGAGTATTCTTGGTAGGTTTGTCTCTTTCCTCACTTTAAATATATCATGCCACTCCCTTCTGGCCTACAGAGTTTCTGCAGAAGTCAGCTGAGAGCCTTATGGGAGTTCCCTTGTATGTAACTTGTTGCATTTCCCTTGCTGCTTTTAGTATTCTCTACCTTTAATTTTTGCCATTTTAATTACAATATGTTTTGGTGTGGTTCTCTTTGGATTCATCTTGTTTGGGACTCCATGCTTCCTGGACTTGGATGTCTGTTTCCTTTCCCAGGTTAGGGAAGTTTTAGCTATTATGTCATCAAATATGTTCTCTACCACTTTCTCTCTCCGTTTTCCTTCTGGGACCCCTATAATGTGAACATCAGTTCACTTGATATTGTCCGATAGGTGTCTTAGCTGTCCTCATTTTTTAAAATTCTTTTTTTCTTTTTTCTATTCAGCTTGGGTGATTTCCACTACTCTGTCTTCTAGTTCACTGATTCGTTCCTCTGTGTCATCTAATCTACTGTTAATTCCTTTTGTGTATTTTTAATTTCAGTTATTGTATTTTTCACCTCTGTTTGCTTCTTCTTTGTATTTTATAACTCTTTGTTAAAACTTCTCACTGTGTTCATCCATTCTTCTCCCAAATTCATTGAGCACCTTTATGATCATTACCTTGAACTCTTATCTCCACTTCACTCAGTTCTTCTGGGGTTTTATTCTGTTCCTTCATTTGGAACATATTTATCTGTCACCTCATTTTGCCTAATTCGCTGTTTTTATTTCTATGTATTTAGTTCGTTGGTTACATTTCCTGATCTTAGAGAAATGGCCTTATGTAGGAGATGTCTTATGAGGCCTAGCAGTGAAATCCCCACTGGTCACCAGAGCTATATGCTCTAGGGATGTCCCCTATGTGGGCTGTGTCGGTCCTTCTGCTGTGGCAGGCTTACTACTGTTGGTGCTCTGGTAGGTGTGGCTGACCCCTGGTCCAGTTAATTGCCTTGTGCAGAGGCTGCTGGCTGCTGGTGGGTGGGGCTGGGTTCTGGCATAGTTGGCTGCAAGTCCAGGGGAGTCCCGGTCCTGGTTGCAGCCTGCTGGTGTGTGGGGCAAGGTCACAAGTTGATTGCAGAGTCCCTGGGTGTCCTGGGGATAGTACTGGCCCACTGGTGTGCAGAGCTGGGTCCCAGGGTGGCTGGCTGCAGGGCCAGGTTCCTGTAGCTAGTGACAGCCTGCTGGTGGGCAGGATCGTTTTCTGACATGGCTGGCTGCAGGGTCTAGGATGTCCTAGAGCTCATGTCAGACCGCTGCTGGGTGGGGCTAGATCATGGGGTGGTTGGCTGAGGGGCCCAAAGTGTCCTGGAGCTGGTGTCCACCTGCTGGTGGGCAGGTCTGGGGCCCAGGACATCCCAGGGTGGTGCATGCCTGCTGGTGGATAAAGCTAGGTCCTGGAGCTAGTGCTGGCCCAGTGGTGAGTGGAGCTGGGTCCAGGCATCTCTGGTTGTAGGGCCTGTGGGTTCCAGAGCTGGAGTCGGGTCTTCAGTGGTAGGGCCAGGGCCCAGAGGGTCCTGGAGCTATTACCAGCT
The DNA here is from genome assembly GCF_009873245.2 of Balaenoptera musculus. Classification (NCBI taxonomy): domain Eukaryota; kingdom Metazoa; phylum Chordata; class Mammalia; order Artiodactyla; family Balaenopteridae; genus Balaenoptera; species Balaenoptera musculus. Next base: position 105,298,046 of record NC_045806.1, on the reverse strand, counting down.
CACTGATGGGTGGAGCCATGTCCTAGGGTCTCCGGCTGTGGGGTTTGTGGATCCCGGTTTTTTTGTTGGCTCACAGATGGGTGGGGCTGGGGCCTAAGAGGTGCTAGGGTTGGTGCCCACCCTCTGGTGGGTGAATCTGGGTCCAGGGGCTAGTGCCAGCCCACTGATGAGCAAAGCCAGGTCCTGGGGTCTCTGGCTATGGAGTTTGGGGGTCCTGGAGCTGTTTTTAGCCTGCTGGTAGGGGGGTCTAGTCTGGTGACTGACTGCAGGGCTCTGGAAATCCAGGGCTAATTCCAGCCCACTGGTGGATGGGGCTGGGTCCTGGACCATCTGGTGGGCAGGGCTGGGTCCTGGTGTTAATAAGCTAAAGGGGGAATTCCAATATGGTGCTTGCCAGCACCAGTGTCCTCATGATAGGATAAGATCCCAAAAATGGTTGCTGCCAGTGTCTATGTCTCCAGGGTGAGTTCCAGTTGCCTCCTGCTTCTCTTGGAGTCTCTGCAAGATCAGCAAGTGGGTCTGACCCAGGCTCCTTTCCAATTACTGCTTCTGTCCTGAGTCTTGGAGTGTGTGAAATTCTGTGTGCACTCTTTAAGAGCAGAGTCTCTGTTTCCTACAACCCCTTTACTCTCCCAAAAGCAAGCCACACTGGCCTTTGTAGTCAAACGTTCTGGGGCTCCTCTTTCTGGTGCAGGACTCCCATGCTGGGGAGCCTGATGTGGGGCTCAGACCCCTCAGTCCTTGGGGAGAACCTCTGCAATTGTATATTCTTTCATTTTTAGGCCACCCACCTGGGGGAATAGGTCTTGACTAAACTGCGAATCTGCCCCTCCTACCCATCTCACTGTGGTTCCTTCTTTATATCTTTAGCTGTAGAAGATCTTTTTCTTCAGGTCATTCTCATCGATAGCTGATCTGTAAGTAGTTGTAATTTTGGTGTGCTTGTGTGAGGTGAGCTCAGTGTCTTCTTACTCCACCATCTTGGCCACACCTCTTTCCGCCCCTCTTCTATTTTATTTTATTTTTGTTATTTTGTATTTTACAGCAAAATTGCCTTATGGCCATTTAGTTGTGCAGTGAAACTGCTTGCAGGGAAACTGCTTGTAAGGAAACTGCTTGCAGCAAAGATGTTTATAGCAAAAATGCCAGACACATTTCCAGACCTTATCTATATCTATCTGTATGTATTTATATGTATGTCTACATCTATCTATCATATTACCCCCTTCTTCATAAAAGGTAGTATGTACAATAAAAAACATTGTTCTATATTTGGCCTTTTTCATTTTTCAATGTGCCCTAGAGATCATTCCATAGCATTATATAGAGAATTCCCTCATTCATTTTTACACCTGCAGTATACTCCGTAAGTGGGGCACTTATAAATATTTCTTGGATATCCTCTATTAAGGGCCTACTTCTGAGGTCCCCGTGACATAGGCAATGCCTTTCCTCATGGCTACTTATGATCCCCTTTCAGTCTATCTGATGGGAGGTCTTCAATTCTGCACATTATCCTTTTGCCTGGAGAAAGTGTCATGTTGGAAAAAGTACAGCTTGCTGCAGATGCATCTTTTAGTTTCATCATTTGTGACTGACCTAGGCTCAGCCTCTTAACATGTTGGCCATGTTTAGGTGTGATTTCAACACCAGACCCTGCACGTTCTTGACACCAAGAGACTCAGAGCCACCTTTCTGAGTGGTTCTCCTGAAGCTCCCTCTCCTGATTGGCTTAAAGTGAGGGATAAACACTGCTTTCTCTTCTTCCATAGAACACTGACAACCCACTCCAAATGTTTTCTCCTATTATCTCTGTTCCCCCAACCTTAATGACTTATGTAGCATTTTAGCATGCCTTGCAAACATGGTCTAACACCTTGCTTTGGAAGGCAGAGATCCTTCTTGCCTCTTTTTATATTGGTCTCAGCTTTTGGGGTTTCTGACAAAAATCTGAAACTACAGGAGGAAGATTCTCAGTTAATATCCTCATCCTATTGCTAAGAATAAGAAGCTGTACTGGGTGATTTGAAATGGATAATTAGTAATACTTTAAAATTAGTATAGTGCATAGTGGTTAAGGTACCAATTCTAGAATGAGGTTTAAATCCTCATTTAGGTTCCTCCACTTATTAGGTATATGACATCTGGCAGTTTTCTTACAACCTCTGTGCCTATAGAGGGTAATACCTATATCAGAGGGTTATTATGAAGACTAATTGGATTAATATTTGCAAAGCAATTAAAATAGTATCTGGCACATAATAAGTGTTATATGGAGGACAAATTTTAAACATTAATTAAATAAGTGAACAAAGAAGTATGATACTTTTGTCTTTGACATTTTAGCTGTTCCAAACACCTGAAAATTAATTACTTATTAGTGTTTGGGCCTGAAAACCTGAACTTTTGACTCCTTATCTGATTTTCATATCCAATAGTTTTATGACACTTAGCCAACAGTCCAGCTAAGGCCCTACCTATGACATGCAATCTAATGCTTGCCATCTCTTCACCTCATTCCCTGGCATGTTATGCCATATTTTTAAAATTTATTAATTATTTCTGTTTCCTTTGCTTTATTTTTGCTTATTTAGTTAGTTAGTTAGTTAGTTAGTTATGGCTGCGTTGCATGTTCGTTGCTGCGTGCGGGCTTTTTCTAGTTGTGGCATGCAGGGGCCACTCTTCGTTGTGGTGCACAGGCTTCTCATTGTGGTGGCTTCTCTTGTTGCGGAGCACAGGCTGTAGGCATGTGGGCTTCAGTAGTTGTGGCACACAGGCTTCAGTAGTTGTGGCACACGGGCTCTAGAGCGCAGGCTCAGTAGTTGTGGCTCACGGGCTTAGTTGGTCCGCAGCATGCGGGATCTTCCTGGCCCAGGGCTGAAACCTGTGTCCCCTGCATTGGCAGGTGGATTCTTAACTACTGTACCACCAGGGAAGCCCTGTTTCCTTTGCTGTAAATCAAGACAGCAGTCAGCATTATACTCCTAAATGGGTGAATTGTTTTCAAAATAAGGTTCTTGGGAATATATCAAAATTTCATTTAAGATTATTCATTGAGATAGGCAGGAAATTGAAAGCCCAAGAGACATAAAGTGAGGAAATGATGAAACAACCTAATATATATTATACTTTCTCTCTTTAGAGTTTTAAAATCTGTATGCACGAATTGGGTACAATTGGAATCTAAAATCTAGTCTGAGTGCAAACACAATAAATGTTTACAATATCAATAAATTCAATGTAAACCAAGCTCTTCTAAAGTGCCAATATCTCTCTAGAGCCAGTTTCTGAGCATGTCTTTTCTATATATTTACCATTAGATATAACTTCATTCTTTTTTTTTTTAGATTTTTTTTTTTTTGTGGACCATTTTTAAAGAAGTCTTTATTTAATTTGTTACAGTATTGCTCCTGTTTTATGATTTGGTTTCTTGGTCATGAGGTATGTGGGATCCCAGCTCCCCGACCAGGGTTCGAACCCGCACCCCCTGCATTGGAGGGTGAAGTCCCAACCACTGGACCGCCAGGGAAGTCCCTAGATATAACTTCATTCTAAAGTTAAAATTAACTAGCTAATGTTCACAGGCAAACTTACAACATTGGCTTCAATGCATAAATAAAGCTATGCCATTCTCTTTCTGAGGTGATATTACATCTGACCATCAGTTATATCTGTGTGAGAGTTGTGCAAAAGGTCAAAAAATATAAAGGTAGTGAATGTGAGTTAGGAAAACTCCTCAAGAAATGACAGAATAACAGTAACCTTCATAGTCTCTAAACGTATATTCTGTGAAGGCAAAAACATTAGAACACCATATCATTAGAGTAGATCATGAAGGCCAGTAAGAACCAAAGAAGATCTTTGTGATGAGACATAATAACTTCTCTAAGAACATTTGCAGGTTGAATTTAGGACTGCTATACCAAATTCTCTAACTGCTGCAAATTCACAGCTGGAGCCAACCTATCTAATTACATTCCTCGTCAGATAAATCTCCTTCCTGCAGCTATTCCACAACTTCATGGCAGTATGAATATACTTGCCTCAAGTGTTCTGAAAGCAGAAGGGTATCTTATTTCTATCCTCCCTACTCTACAGACTACAATAAACAGGAAACTCGGTAATTTTGTAATTAGATTACTCTGTTTTATCTCAAATCCTGCATGTCAGAACACACAGCTTTCTTTATTTAAAAATATAAGAAAAGTCTCATGATCTAATTGGTGGCAAAAGAGCACCTTCTAACATGTTGTGTCGGGCACTGGTAATTTCACTGATCACGTATAGCTCACACAGAAAAAAATGTAATTATCCATTTCTGTTAATCTTGGCAATTTATTTAGATTGTTCCTGAACCAGTTCCCTGGTGTTCATGAAAATTACTGTTTGACTTTATTGTTTTCTTAGGTCTTTGTGCTGGCACTAAAGAATTTCAGATTTTTGTTTGTTGTTTTTGTTAACCCTGCTTTTCTGTCTTTGAGAAATTATGGAACATAGTAAGTCCAAGACTTACAAAGGTTAAAAGTTTTATACTACACAATGAGGGATAAGGAAAACGTCAAAAGCATAGCCCTTGAGCTAAGTGTGTTCAGTTGTAAAGATTTAGATATAAGGCACAACTGCTGTCATATAGTGCAGGGAAGAGTTGAAGACAGGAAGCTCATGGATCACTTCACTTATGTATCCATATCATTTAGTACAGGGCTTGGCACATAGCTTAACACATACTTGTTGAATGGATTAATTACTATCAGAATGTAAAGGAGAGGTACAGTTAACATACAAGATGTCACATTAGATATAACATTGACTAATTACCCACATAGTACTTAATTTTATCTTTTGAAATTTTCATGCAAGATGTGCCAGATTATCTAAAAGTGAAGGCAGAATGATATAAAACAGTATTCTTCAATGTTTTGAAAGGCTTTTGCACTTTAAATAAATGTAAAATTTCACCTCTCTGCTTGAAAATTCTAAAATTCATTCCCCTTACGTATACATAGACAATCATTGCTAATTTTTGCATATTCCCAGTGGCAAAGGAAGTTGTGTCAAGCTTTGTTTTCTATAGCATTTATGAAAACAATATTTTTTATTCATTCTCCAAAGATAAAATTGTATCATAGTTTTGAATATGTATTTTGAAATGTTACCACAGGAGCTCATCTATACTATACACCTCCCCACCACACACCTTGAGAACTCTAGTAATTGGATCCATAATCAAGCAATGTATCCAGTTTAAAGGCCACCAAACCCAAACTCAATGACATTTCCCTTCAAAAATACGGTAAGTTCAATTGAGGCCAGTTAATTGTGGGCTAATAGAAAAGGCACTGGACTAGAGTCAGACAGTCCTGAGTTTAAATCCCAGCTCTACAACTCATTAGTTGTTTGATTTTGATCACTAGTTGTTTGATCTATAACTAATTGTTCGATTAAGTTGCTTAATCCTTTTAAGTCTGTTTCTTTATCTATAAAATATAGAGAATCATGTTAATTTTCTGTATAAATTACCAGATATTTAGAGGGCACTCAGCAACCATTAGTTGAAACTGAATGAGAGCAGTTCCTCATCAGCTCTTACCCTAGCTCAGCTCTGTAACAAATCATGTAATTTTGACCATGTAAATTCACTTCTCAAGTTTTAGATTTCTCATAAAAAATAACATTTTTCCGTATTGCCTCACAGGGTTGCTGTAGGAACTACATGAAGTAATTACACATAATGTATTAGCTTTTCTTTCCTGTATTTCCTGTTTAAATGGAAGGAGCATATCATCTTATCGCTCTTGATTTATAATTACTCTAACTCTCTGTTACAGGCTGACTTTCTTGGAAAGCCGATTATAAAACAGCGATTAGCATAAGGGAAGATTTATGCAATGCTCTTAAGATCAACCACCTGTGGAAAGGAGGAGAAGAAGTAGGAGTGGGCATGGGGAGAGGCTGAGCCATAATGCAGCCTCAGTGGAAGTCTCAGCTGACTCTAAAGGGCACTGTGAAGATGGAATGAACTTCCAGAGCTGATCAAAGTTAGGACGAGAGGACCAGGACTTTATACCCCTGCACCAATCAGCCATTAGATGTGAGCTGCTCAGGAAGGAGGTGTGACCTCAAGGAAGGCAACCCACTTCAGCTGAGACCATCCTAAAGGGAGGATGATAACTGGTGGCCATCTGCTGGAAGCATCCCCAGCAGCTGGGGTAATAAGATCTTCATTTCTGAAGGGGGAACTGGGTGGTGAATCACAGTGTCCACCACAGTCTATTCCCTGAACTCCTGAGATCTTTTTCCTTGTCAAGCTCATAGCTTAAAGTTCAATGGGGCTTTTATTGTGTCCCCTAGGAGAAGCATTCTCCTTTAGGAAACCAGGACCTCTAAACCCACAGATCCCAGGGTTTCATGGATGGGAAGCATAAATTCCCCAAACTGTTCCCTGGGTGTGATGGTAATTGTGGCCAATTCTACTTCCTCACCTTGGTTCCATGATCCAAGTATTCTTCCAATTGTAACACAGCATCACATAAAGGTATTTCTGCCACAACACTTTTGCTGTAAAATTGATCACTTGGTCTGATGCAGTGTTATGTAGTATCTCATGCTGGTGGATCAAACATTCTGTAAGCCCTTGCATAACAATGATGGCTGAGGCCCTGCAGGCAGGAGAGGCAAATTTGTATCTAAAATATGTGTTTATTCCTGCCCCCTTTCTCCTTTACTAGGTCCATCATATTCCTAGCTTGTTTAAGTTGAAACATAACCCTAGTCATAGGCTTAGTGGCCAGGATGAAATGTGGGAGAAGATGAAAGGAACACACATTATCTTGTAAGGGAGGGGCTTCTGCACTGTCTCCAAACAAGAGGGGAATACCAGGCCTTCATGGGAAGGAGTGGCCCTTTTCTACACGCTCAGAGGAGTCACAGGACTCTGCAGATTCAAGATTTTCAGGAGCATCAATCCAGATCTTCCCATCCCATGTATCAATGTCCCATTCTTTTCCAGTCAGAGCCCTTACCTTGTTAAAGCAGACCTGCCTTGGCTGAAACTTTAACTTCTTTGAAACTCTGTTATTCTTACGATTAAGTCCTCAGCCTAGTTCTGAGCTTTGCCCTTCTGCTTAAGAAGAAGAGAGTCTCTTTCAATGCTATCAAGGAGGCCTTCTGGTGATCACACTTAGCCTATAATGTCCAATTAATCATGCTCAATTTTTTCTTGTATTTTTTCCCAAAATATTAATTGAGCTTATCAAGATAACCAAATTTCAATACGCTTACAGTTACTATCTCCTCCCCCAATTCTCAAAAACCTGATATAACCCACTGAATCATTTTCTAATAACATACCATCCCAATTTATCACATGTAAAAGTTTTAACAATTATACCACTAGCTTGTGCCAGAAGTTACCTGAGCTCCATCTATGATCAATGATGGAGGTCTCATTACCAGCCAGACAGTAGGTGACACAAACCTAAAATCCCATCCCAGAATCTGCTTTCTAAGACTACTCCTGGCCTTAGTTGTATGAGGTTAGTTCTCCAGGAACCAGATGCTTGAAATACTAGAATACAGCAGGCTTATTATAGAGTGCTACTAGGGACAAAAACTATGGAAGTGAAGGTAAAGAATAAGAATTTGCCATAGGAAATAGGTTGAGCTGTGAAACAGCCTCAATGGAAGCTCCAGCCAACCCTATTGGGTGTTGTGAAAGTGAAATGGTCCTCTGTAGCTGTTTTGAGTTGGGGCAGTATGACCAAGTCATGATATCCATCAGTCATTGGAGGTAGGCCACCTAAGGAAGGGGGGATGATCTTAGGAAAGGTAGCTCTCTTCAGCTAAAGAAGTTCCCAAAGATGGCTGAAAGCTGAGGGCTGTCATTACCAAAGGGAGGTTCTAGGCAACCCATCACAGCATTTTCTACACATCCTCATCCCTTATCTTTGGATATTTTAAAGAAAACTATTAATGTCAAATTTGCTTTATTACCTACTTCAGTGTCCACTAAATCTAGTCTAAATCTAGTAGAAATCTCTATTTCTAGATAAGTACACCTCTCTGTCTGGAGCGAAACATTCTATTGGTAGTTCTTTACTTCACAGGAATTTCTCCTTGTATGCTTATCTTTGGAGTAAATCTCAGACTGGAGCTAGGGGCAAAAAGAAAGCTCAGAAAAGAGGTAAATGAGTTGAGGCACTTAGGCAGACAGAAGTCCCTTTTTACAAATTCATGAGGATAGAGAGGAAAATAGGGGAAAAGAGAAAACTAAGGTTGCAACTACTTTTTGCTTCTGAGCTGACTGGAGAAGTTTCCCTCTGAGCATCTGAGAAGGAGTCAAGCCTGTCTGCTACATAAACCAAATGGAGGTAATACTATCTGCCTTGCTTAGGTGCATAGGCTTATTGTGAAATCAAATGCGCAAATGAGATAATGTATGTAAAAGCACTTCAGAAAGAATAAAGCACAGGGAATTTGGGGTTGTATTATTTAAAATGCACTATCTAAAAGTAAGTTTCAATCCAAGTGCCTTTTCAGTTCTCCATCAGGAAGCCTCCTTTTGTTCTCTTCCCATTGCACTGCATAATTCTCTTTTGGAGACATTATATAAGTGTTAGTTTGACAGACTGACACTGACATGAATTATATGAGTCTATGAATTTGAAACATCCATATCATTACTGACAACCCAGAATCTGACCATTCACTTCTATCCCCTTGTCACAAAAAGATGTGCTATGCAATCATATGTTACTGGAAATGAGTGGCAACTCCAGTAATTGCTACCCTAGTAGGCATGTAATAAGGATTAATTGAATAAATGAATGAATTTTTAAACCTATAACCAGTTTTCAAGATGTATTTTAGGACTTCCACATTGTACAGCTTGGTTTGTGACAATGCAAAATAACTAAGTTTCGCAGTCTAGGCTAGTTGTTCTTAATCTGTTGGGGAGAGATCTTGCAACTCTTTGTGAATTTGATAAAACAGAAATACCTGTATGCACAGTCTCATACAATTTTGTGTATGATTTCAAGAAAGGTTACAGACTTCCCGAAGTCCATTCATGGGTCCTAAGTTTAAAATACAGAGTCTAGCCTTATTTGGCTATGATTTTCTAACCCAGTACTATCCAGTAGAGATATAATGTGACTCATACAGTAACACCATGTGCTTGTTTATTGATATATTAAGTAATTAAATTATTTGACAATTATTTAATAATATCAAGTATATTAAATAATAAAATCTACCAGTAGGTATAATAAATGATATAATTTCAATTTAGTGATGAGTATAAAAATATTTCAAGATATTTGCAGTATGTATGAGTTTGACTGTTTTAGATGTCACATGTAGGTAGAATCATGCAGTGTCTGTCCTGTGACTGGCTTATTTCCTTAGCATAATGCTCTCCAGGTTTATTCATGTTGTCACAATTGTCAGGAGATCCATCTTTTACAAGGCTGAATAATATTCCATTGTGTGTATATAGCACATTTTCTTTATCCGTTCATCTGTTGATGGACACTTGGTTTGTTTCCACATCTTGCAGACTAGCCACATTTCAGGGGTTCAGTAGCCACATGTGGCTAGTGGCTACGGTATTAGCATAATTCTAGACCGCACCTCAAATTATGACAGTTAAATAAATAGCTTGAGTATTTAAAATGTAGTATTATTTAATGATCTACAGAAATTATTCTAACACTTCATAGATTTCAAGGTATACATCTTTGAACACTTCTCAGACTCAGAACTCAGAGGATTGCCATAAAAATTTTCTTGGTCTCTATTTTCACTCTAGGTGATAGAATACACTATGCAAGGGGTGAAACACAGGGGAAGTAGAGCACACATGAAATCCATAGGCTAGCTCAGGAATGCAATATAGGTTTTAACTGGCAGTGGATTTCTATATTGAAAAGATTCTTATACTGCTTTCAACCGTGAAAAAAGTACCATAACAGATTTAAAATTTCTGCTAAGCTAAATAAAGTAGCTTATTTAGATCATACTAAAGTCAAAAGTCTAGCAAGGATGTCTGCTTCTGGCAAAATGCCAGATAAGATATTCTAAATATTACATTTGTATACTAGATAAAGTAAACACACATTATTTAAATGTATTTTTGAGCCTCCACTAAATGAAATCACCATGGTCCAACACAAGCAAACTATAAAAGAAAGATAAGAGCAGTGAGCTAAAATTTGAGAGGTGAATAATAACAGAACACAAAATCTCAGGATGTCCTGGGTGCAAATACTGATGCCAGGAGCTAAAATTTGGGGGATGACAAGGATAATAGTAACCTGAGGTATACTAGGAAATACTAGCCAAAAGAGAGCTGGGGTAGCTATGTTAATATCAAAAAAATACAAAGGTGAAAGACAACATTATTATTAGGGCAAAAGAATATTCATATTGATAAAAGGTTTTATTCACCAGGGAGATATCACAAATCTAAACTTGTAATGCCTAATAATATAGCCTTGAATGTATAAGGCAATCACTGATAGAACTAAAGAAAAATTGGTAATTGTTTTATGACAGTAAGAGATAAAAATATACCTCTCTGAAATATCGATAGGTTAAGAGATGAAATTAAAATAGTAAAGATACAGAAGATTTAAATAACACAATTAATGCACTTAATTTAAGGAATATACATATAGAACCCTCCCTCCAAACACACAATCTTCTAAATACACACAAAATATTTGGAAAACTGATCACATACGTGGTCACACAGCACATCTCAAAACACTTTAAGAATCTGTATCAAACAGACCATGTTCTATAACCAGAATGAAATGGTCAAAACCCTATACATTTGGAAATTTAAAAACATGATGCTAAAATTCTACTAGTCAAAGAAGAATTCATAATAAGAATTTTTAAATAATTAAAACTGTATAATAAAATTTCTCCAAATTTGTGGAATACATCTAAACTGATACTTTTAAAAAAACACTTTAGGTATGACTGACATGTGAATAGCTGTACATAATGTATACAACTCGATGAATTTTTAGATACGTATACACCTATGAAACCATTACCACAATCAAGGCCACAAACATATCCATCACCTCCAAAAGTTTCCTCCCACTCACTTTAAAATTTTTTTTCTTTTGTGGTTAGAGCACTTAACATAAAATCTACCTTCACAGAAAAATTTTAAGTAAATAATACAGTATTGTTAACTATAGGTACTTTTCTTTAATGATAACAGAAAGCATGTTTCCAGGGTGTATTAGTTACTATTTCATTGATAAGGAACTGAGGCTTAAAGAGATGAAAGAACAATGAAGGTCAAACTGCAAAACATGCAGTTAGAAAAAGCAAAACATTTTTCACTGAATCTGTAAAATACTGGTGAGAAACCATAATTTGTCCAAGGCCAAGTAACAATTAAAGTGAAGAAATAGCATTTGGATTGCAGCAATGTAGCTTTAGAATCCATACCTTTTAATGAGTATATCATGCTGCTTTCTCTCTTTTTCCTTCCATTGTTTGTTTTCTTTCTTCTCTGAAAGAGACTTACATGGAAACTATTGCATGCATCTGTCTACCAACATCTTTACTTGGAGCAGAAAGAGTTGAGGACAGTTGAGATTGTGGGACTGAGACCAGCAGGCACCGAACTGCCATAAATGTTGTCATAGGTCAAAAACTCAATTGGGCTACTTTTGTTGTTGTTCTACTTAAAAATTAAAGGAAAACAATGTCTTTAAAAGTGTTAAATGCGTCAATCAACTGAACGTTCTGTCTATTTTAGAGCATATTTCTAGAGATTAAAGGAGTCTTCTTTTAAATAGATAATACTATGTTACAAGTCAAATGGTTTGGTATCAAATGTTTATATGCATGCCACCAAGAGTTCTGCTTCTTTACACATATTGATTAAGTTCACAACGTTTTCACATAGCTAAAAATCAATATTCCAAAGAGAGAAAAGTGAAGACTAATTCACACCTTTAAAATAAACTATATAAGTTGCAACTCCTTTGTTAAACTATTGCTAAAATCAGCAGGCCATGATCAAACCACCGTTTTCCACGCAAGTCATAAAAATGGTGTTTTAATTAATACTGCCAATCAACGTGTTGAGGCACTAAGTAGAAGATAATGAAAAATACTTCCAGTGATACTTAGAAATGATTATACACCGTATATTTTCATTGAGATATTTCTAATGTTCATTGGCAAGGCATATAGCTAACAATGGCTTACGGCAGGAAAGATATGTTAGAGAATATGTTATTCTTCTCTTGAATGTGATTATTTAAAAAAACCTAAATGTTGGTTGTTCAAAGTTTTATATCTTGATCAGAAATGATTATATATAAATATATAATTGCATACTAGATACAACTCCCAAGTGTAAAATTCAAGATGTTAAATACTTGTTAAATCCACATCTACACTTTCATATTTTTATGTATATCATTATGATCCTCTAAATGATATCCTCTTTTCTATTTAATAATGTCTCATATATATTTCCCATGTTGTTACATATTTACAATTATGATTTAATGCCTAATTTCTATACTGTAATTTACTTACTCATTCAACTATTTTTGGACATGTATCTAGGTTCCAATTCTTTGCTATTATAGATAATGCACTAACAAATATTTCCTTAGGCTCAGTTCCCAAGAGTAAAATAAGTAGTCAAAAATTTATGGCTCTTTATACATATCACCAAATTGTTTTACATGTTATACTGGTTTGCACTGCCATCAACAAGGCTAGAGTGCACTAATTTAACCACAAGTTTGTCTAGTTTGAGTAGACTCAATTTTTCTAATTTAATAGGTGCAAAATGGCACCTCTTTATTGTTTCAAATTGCATTGCTTTAGTTACTAGTAAGGCTGAACATTTTTCCCCATGTTCCCTCTCTGTTTTTCCTTTTCTATTTTACTGACTGTTGATTCCCTTTACTCATTGGCATCTTAATTATATTCTTGTGAATTAGAATCCTCGTTTTGTTCATTATTGATGTTAATTTTTGATCTGCCATACCTGATACCAGTGTATAGTTTTCTCTTTTATTTTCATTTCACGTTCTGTTGAACAGATGTTTCACACTTTATGTAACTGAGTTTGTCAATCATCCCCTTTAAACTTCTCTTATTACTTCAAATTGTGGAAAGTTATCATCTATTTCTGCTAGCTTTTCTATGGCATGATGTAATGGGTAATGCTTAATTCTTCTGGAGTTTATTGGAGTTAATATAAAATATTTATCTAAACATATTTTTTAAATCAAATTTTTCTCCCAAAGGCACTATTCAGTTATCCTAATACTACTCATTAAATAATTCCCCATTTGTGTGTTATTTTGGGATACATGGTTTTATTATATATTTAAACTTCCTATATAATTAGGTCAACTTTTAGGATAAGCCTATTTCACTGAAAATATTAATATAATGACCAGAGTCCAACATCTTCTACAGCAGATTACTCCTATTGCTCTAGTATCTTCTGATTTTTAAAATCTTACATGCTTATTTTAAAAATTAATTTCAAGAAGAATATTATTGTGTTTTAGAACAAATTTTATTGGAATTTTACTGGTATCATATGAGTACATAAATTAACACATGTCAGAGTGACATGGTTTCGTAGATGATTCTTTTAGATTTTCCAGCATTCATTCAAGCTATCAACAAATAAGAACATATTGGTTTCTTCTAATACAATACTTTTCCATGTATTTATTTTTTCAAGTCTCACTGCATTGGTCAGAATTCTAAAAAGCATTAATAATGCCCATCTAGAGAAAAGTGACCTGAAAATCTCACAATAACTTTTTGAAACCTTTGGCAGATCTATTTGTGCAGTGCAGATAGAGGTATTAGGGTAAAGCATCTCAATAACACCATCATTAATATTGCTTAGTTAATGTTTAAATCCCAGGCTTCCTATGTATGTTTATTTACATAGAGAATAACATGGCTTGATGAAATAAGCATTTCAGGCAATTTCAGAAAATGGCATTAGTGGCGATGTTTTCTTCCTATTTTCCAGTGGCTATGTCTCCAGGGTTTGTACAACAAATAAGCAATATTAAATACATCGCTACTCTTTAAAAATATTTCCTCTTTACCATGTTAAGGAAGTTTCTTGTATTATTAATGTATTTTGCACCTGCCTCTCTGGCCTCTGCTTCTGCATCTGTGACTCTGCCCTCAGAGTCATTCTTTCTTTTTCTTGAAGGGTAGTACATATTTGCCACCAACTGGCTATATCAGCCCATTTCCTGCTTGAAAATTTTTGAAAGGCCAACTGCTCTCTTTCACTTAGTTCTGTCTCTGTCCCGTTCAGTCCATGCAGGCAATATTTCTGCTAATACAACATTTTGAAAAACCTCACCAGTCCCCCGTGTGTGTGAAGAGGGTCCACTCCATCAGACATGAGGGTTCATCACAGATCATTCCTGGATAACCCCATCTCTATCCCTGGCTTCTGCTGAGATTGTTGATTGGATCCATGAGTCATACACCTAATCTCTTCAGTAAAGTTCTTCCAGCCACACAATTGACCTTCTTTCCAATCAATGAATCTCCCAACATTGGCATCTTTTGCAATCTGGATAGCCTGAGACTGTCCCAAATCATCAAGTGCTGTTTCTTTTTTGCTTAACAGTTCCTTCCTCAACATATTTCTTTCCTCTTTCATTTTACTAGAAGCAGCAAGGAGATACACTTTGCTTGGAAATCTCAGCTAAATATCCAGGTTCATCACTTATAATTTCTGTTTTCCATCACCAAGTAGAACACAATTCAGTCAACTTTTCTGTCATTTTACGACAAGAATCACCTTTCCTGTAGTTTCCAATAATCTTCATTTCCATCTGAGACCTCACCGGAAACATCCTTAACATTCATATTTCTACCAACATTTGGTCCATGATGACATATGTATTCTTTAAGATGATAGAAGCTTTCTCTACAGTGCTCTTCACTTCCTTCTGAACCCTAACCAGAATAGCCTTTAACATCCACATATCTACCAACAACCTCTTCAAAACAATCTAGGCCTTTTTTATCATGTGCCTCAATATACTCCCAGCCTCCACCCCCTATCCAATTCCAAAGCCACCTCCACATTTTTAGGTATTTGTTATAGCAGCACCCCACATCCCACTACCAAAATCTGTATTCGTTTCCTAGAGCTGCGATAACAGACTACTTCAAACTGGATGGCTTAGAACAGAGAAATTTATTTAATCACAGTTGTGGAGGCTAAAGTCTGAAATCAAGATGTTGGTAGGACTATGCTCCTTTTGAAGGCTCTAGTGGCCAATTCATTCCTTGCCTCTTCCAGCTTCTGCTGGCTGCAAACAATCTTTGGCACTCCTTGCTTTGTAGATGCATCTCCAATCTCTGCCTCTGTCTTTACATGACCTTTCCCCTCTGTGTGTCTCTGTGTCTTTTCCTTTTCTGTTTCATATAGGGATACTGCCACTCTATGCAAGACCGACTCTAACTCCAGGATGATCTCATTTTAAGATCCTTAATTACATCTGCAAAGACCCTATTTCTAAATAAAATCACATTCACAGGTACTGGGGTTTAGGACCTGAACATATCTTTTGGGAGCCATTATTCAACCCACCACAAATATATACAAATTATTTCTATCATACTAATACTATTTTTAACATTCTCTTCCTGTAATTCTTTTGGATACTTGAGTAGTAATGCTAATTCTACAAACATATCAATTTCTCTGTGTATTTATTTTTTATTATTGCTTTAATTAGGTAAATATGTATTAATATTATGTATTATTGGTCTCCCTTTTATCATTATGAATATATACTTTTTATCTCACTAGTTTTTGCTTTAAAATATGCTCTTCATCTGATCAATATATATTTGTCCAGTAATTTTCTTTGTTTTCTGGGGACTTTATTATAAAAGTAACTCTTAAAAGTCTATATTGTTGTATTTGTTTTCCTAATCCACTATGAAGAATTTTTTTTAATATTTATTTATTTATTTATTTGGCTGCGCCAGGTCTTAGTTGAGGCACACGGGATCTTCGTTGCCGCACGTGGGATCTTCAGCTGCGGCATGAGGGATCTACGATCTTCATTGTGGCATGTGGGCTCTTTTAGTTGTGGCATGCAGCCTCTTAGTTGCGGCATGTGGGATCTAGTTCCCTGACCAGGGATTGAACCCAGGCCCCCTGCATTGGGAGCGTGGAGTCTCAGCCACTGGACCACCAGGAAGGTCCCTATGAAGAATTTTAACCTTTAATGGTAAAGGGGTGGGAGTGGGACTCATCATTATACAAACACAATTTTAAAATTTGTGGTTGGTTTTTCCTCTGTCTTCCAACTTTATACTTATGTATTTTTTCTTACTTTTTAAAAGTTATTTATTTATTTACTTATTTATTTTTACTAAAATAACTGCCTCATGCTCAGAGGATATACTTACATATTATCTCTTTTCTATCATGTCTCTTTTGTAAGCAATATGTTGTAACTGCTTCCTTTCATTAGTAAACTTTAAAAATTTATAACTACCTGTGTGTTTATGTGCATGAGATATATATATCAGATATACATACAGATACAGAAAAAACACTTGCACCATAAATTTTCAACAGCTTAACTTTTACAAAATGAACACATCTGTGTAACTTCCCCTTAATCAAGAAATAGAACATTACCAACACTCCAGAAGCCTTCACGGTAAATATTCCTGCCTGCTTCCCAAAAATAATCACTATCTGATTTGTTTACCATAGATTAGTTTGCTTGTTATTAACTTTATAAATGAAATCATACATGATGTCTTTTCTTTTGTCTGATTTACTTTGTTGAACATTATGTTATGTATTGCTGCATGTAGAAATAATTCATTTTCATTTATGTATAGTATTACACTATATAACTATACCATAATGCATTTATCTATTCTAATATTAATGAATATTTAGGTTGTTTTCAGTTTTAGCTGTTATCAATAACGTTGCTATGGACATTCTAGTACATGTCTTTGGTTATAACATGTGTATTAAAATACGATTGATTTTTGAGTGCTGAATTTGTGTCCTGCTACCTTGCTAAACTCTCTAATTAGTTCTAGGAGATTTTTGTAGAGTACTTTGGATTTTCTACATGAACAATCACATTGTCTGAAAATAGGGACAGTTTTGTTTCTTCTTTTCTAATATGGAATGCTTTTCATTGTATATTTGCCTTGTTGCATTGACTATGAGTTCCAGTACAATGTAGAATAGGAGGGGTAAGAGAGAACATTGTTGCCTTCTTACTTAATTCCAATCTTAGGAGGAAATAATTCACTATTTCACTATTACGTATGATGTTTGCTATAGGGTTTTTTTTTTTAGATACACTTTATCAAGCAGAGGAACGTCCCTTCTACTCCTAAACTGCGAAGAGTTTTTATCTTGAAAGAATGTTGTATATTGTCAAATGCTTTCTCTGCATATGTTTTTATTTTTAAGGCTGATTATATGATGAATTAAATTGATTATTTCTGAATATTGAAGCCACATTGCATTCCCTGGATAAAACCCACTTGGTCATTATGTATATAATTCTTTTTACATATTCCTGCATTAGATTTGCTAATATTGCTGAGGATGTTTGCATCTATCCACATTAGGAATATTGGTCTATAGTTTTCTTTATAATCCTGTCTGGTTTTGCTATCAGGTTAATGCTGACTTCACAAAATGACATGGGAATTATTCCCACTGCTTTTATTTTCTGGAAGAGCTTGTAAAGAATTGGTGTTATTTCTTCTTTAAATGTTTGGAAGAATTCACAAAGGAAATCATATGGGCCTAGAGATTTCTATTTTCAATGGTTTTTACTAATTCAATTACTTTAATTGTTATAAAAACAATTCAGGTTATCTACTTCACACTAGATGACTTTTGCTAGTTTGCGGTTGTATTAGTTTTCTTGTTGCTTCTGTAACAAATTACCACAAACTTAGTGACTTGAAACAACACAAATCTGTTGCCTTACAGTTCTGGAGGTCAGAAAGTCTAAATGAGTCTTAATGGGCTCAAATCAAGGTGTTGGCAGGTCTGTGCCCTTCAAAAGACTCTATGGGGTCATCCATTTCCTTGTCTTTTCCAGCTCTAGAGCTGCATTCCGTGTAGTACTTGGCTCAGAATACCTTCCTCCATCTTCAAGGCTAGCAGTATAGCAATTTCAGATCTCCCTCTGCCTCTGTCTTTACATTGCCTTCTCTCTTATAAGGACCGTTGTGATTACGTTGGACAAAACTGGATAATTCAGGATAATCTCCCTACATTAATATTCTTAGTCATATTTGTAAAGTCTCATTTTGCCATATAAGGTAACATTCATAGGTTCCTATGATTATGATGTGCAAATACTTTGGGAGGGGTATTTTAAGCCAACCACAGTGGTTTTTGAGGATTGGTCCATTTTATCTAAGCTGTTGAACTTATACATGTGGAATTATTCTAAAATTCTCTTAATATCCTTTTAATGTCTATGCGGTCTATTATTATATTCCCCTCTTTCTTTTATGATATTGGTCATTTTTGTTTAATCTCTTTTTCTTTGTAAGTCTTGCTAGAGGTTTTTTATTTTATTGATTGTCACAAACAAACAGCTTTTGGTTTCATTGATTTTGATCTTCTCTATGCTTTTTCTGTTTTCAATTTCATTAATTTCTGCTTTGTCCTTAATTCTGCTTGATATGTGTTTTTCTGCATATTTTTCTACTTTCTTAAGATGAGATCTCTCATTATTGATTTGATTTTTTTAGGTATTACAATTTAAATGAAATATATTCTGAAGGATACAATTATCTGACTGCTTCAGTGCATCTGGGGCCCCACATGTAGCTACAGGGATACTTGTTTTAACATGCACAAATATGTACAATCCTTTCACAAGATTCAGGAAATATAATAGGATAAGCACAACCAGCACACTAAGTTTATATCAACTGACTGAATGTTACCCATCTCCCAGTGATGTGGGACTGTGAAAGAAATGATAAGAATGGCATATCATGATGTGGAGGTGGGATCAAGATGGTAGAGTAGGAATACGCTGAGCTCACCTCCCCCCATAAACACATCAAAACTACAACTACATATATGGCAACTCTTGCTGACCTAAGACAAGCAGAATGGCTCTTCTACAACCAAGGCCATAAAGAAAAAACACATGGAATCTGGTAGGAGGGGAGAAGAAGCAATCTAATTGGTACCTGTACCACTAGCGTGTGACCCAGAATAGGAGGGGAATATCACAGGCTTTGAAATCCTCCCTGGAGAGTGAGGGATTTGAGCTGCATATTAGGCACCCCAACCCTGAGGTCCAACACCAGGAAGATGAGCCCTCTTAGCTGATTTGAAAACCAGTGAATGGGGACTGTAAGAAACTGAGACTCTGCTATTAAAGAGCATGTGCATAGACTTGCTTGCTCCTAGTCCCAGTGCAGTGACAGCAGATTGAAAACTGCCTAGCATGCTGGCTGGCTTGCTAGGAATGCTCCAGTGGGCCCCAGCCCACACCAGGCCACTGCTCGAGCACATCCTGCTCTAGCACTACTCCTTGCTAAGGCAGAGGCCACCATTGCCAACGTGTGTGCACATACACACACACCAGGAAAGGAACAGAGCCAGCTCAGCAGTGCAGCTCCAACCTCTCTGGACCCAAGCCAGTCTCTAACCAAGGCACACACACCTGAGAAAAAGCAGAACGAGCTTAGAAGTGCAGCCCCAAGCCCTCAGGCCCCAGACACACCCCCAACCAAGGCAGAGACTGCCAACACACTGGGGAGAAGCCCAATTCCCTCAGGGCTCCTGCTCCAGTTCCTGCTCCAGCTCCTCAGGTCCTGACCCACTCCCTGACAGGTCAGCAACTGCCACTGAGCCTAAGAGAAGCCCCAGCTTATACCTGGCTCTGGCTCCAACCCCTCCAACTCCAGACCTACCTCCTAGGAAGGTAGCAGCTGCCAGCACACTCCAGTAGAAGATGCAGTCTGTGCTCACTTCAGATCCAGCTCTCCCACCAAATCCACTGGGCACATGCAGACTAAATAGTGATTCGCCCACACAAGGACACATCTTCAAGACCAGTACAGGTAACTGCTTCACCTAATTACATACAGACAAACAGAGAAAGTTAAATAAAATGAGACAACAGAGGAATATGTTTCAAATAAAAGAATAAGATAAAACCACAGGAAAAAAAAATCCCTAATGAAACAGAGATAAATAATTTATTTAAAGAGTTTAAGGCAATAGTAATAAAAATGCTAACAGAACTTCCAAAAAGAATAGATGAACACAATTAGAGCTTAAGCAAATCTAGAAAATATATAAAAGAATCAGTGAGAGCTGAAGAATACAATAACTAAAATGAAAAATACACTAGAAGGAATTAAGAGCATATTAGGATATACAGAAGAATGCATAAGTGATCTGAAAGAATAGTGGAACTCACCCAATCAGAACTGCAAAAAGAAAAAAATTTTAAATGATAGTTTAAGGGACCTCTGGGAAAATATAAGGCATACTAACATTTGCATTATAGGGGTCCCAGAAAGAGAAGAGAAAAAGTACTAGAAAATGTATTTGATGAAATTATGGATGAAAACATCCCTAAACTGAAGAAGGAAACAGATATCTAGGTATAAGAAGCACAGAAAATCCCATACAAGATGAACCAAAAGAGACCCATACCAAGACATATAATTAAAATGGCAAAAGTTAAAGATAATTTTAAGGCAACAAGAGAAAAACAAAGAATCATTACATCTTCTTTATCCATTCCTCTACTGATGGACATTTAGGTTGCTTCCATGTCCTGGCTATTGTAAATAATGCTGCAATGAACACTGGGGTGCATGTATCTTTTTGAATTATGGTTTTCTCCGGATAAAGAAGATGTGGTACATATATACAATGGAATATTACTCAGCCATAAAAAAGAATGAAATAATGCCATTTGCAGCAACATGGATGGACCTAGAGACTGTCATACTGAGTGAAGTAAGTCAGAAAGAGAAAGACAAATATCATATTATATTGCTCATATGTGGAATCTAAAAAAGGCTACAAATGAACTTATCTATAAAACAAAAAAAAGAGTTACAGATGTAGAAAATAAACTTATGGTTACTGGGGGTTAAGCGGGGGGGATGGATAAATTGGAAGATTGGGATTGACACATACACACTACTATATATAAAATATTGATAGACAACTAATAAGAACCTACTGTATAGTGCAGGGAACTCTACTCAATACTCTGTAATGGCCTATATGGGAAAAGAATCTAAAAAGAATGGATATATGTATATGTATAACAGATTCACTTTGCTGTAAACCTGAAACTGACACAACATTGTAAATCAACTATACCCCAATAAAATTTTTTTTTAAAATCATGTACAAGGGAATCCTCATAAGGCTGTCAGCTGATTTCTCAGCAGAA
Organism: Balaenoptera musculus; assembly: GCF_009873245.2. NCBI lineage: Eukaryota > Metazoa > Chordata > Mammalia > Artiodactyla > Balaenopteridae > Balaenoptera > Balaenoptera musculus. The sequence continues at coordinate 105,276,558 of NC_045806.1, read as the reverse complement.
ATTTTGCAGGCCAGATGGGAGTGGCATGAAATACTTAAAGTGCTGAAAAGAAAAAACCTACAACCTAGGATACTCTCCCCAACAAGGGTATAGTTCAAAATTGAAGGAGAGACAAAGAGTTTCCCAGACAAGCAAAAAATAAAATAATTCATAACCACTAAACCAACCTAACAAGAAATGTTAAAGGCTCGTCTTTAAGTAGATAAAAGGATAGATCACATGTTAGGCCACAAAACAAGTCTTAATAAATTTAAGAAGACTGGAATCATACAAAGCATCTTTTCTGACTACAAAGATATGAAACTAGAAATCAATTATAGGAAGAAAAATAGAAAAAACACAAACATACAGAGACTAAACAACTTGCTAGAAAAAAAACCCAATGGGTCAATGAGCATATCAGAGAAATTAGAAAATACCTTGAGGCAAATGAAAATAAAACCACAAGTTTTCAAAATCTACATGGTGCAGCAAAAGCAGTTTCAAGAGGGAAGTTGTAGAGATACAGGCATACCTCAAGAAACAAGAAAAATCTCCAATAAACAACCTAGCTTACTATCTAAATGAATTAGGAAAAGAAAAACAAACAAAGCCCAAAATCAGCAGAAGGAAGGAAATAATAAAGATCAGAAAAGAATAAAGAAAATAAAGGGAAAAAATCAATAGAAAAGATCAATAAAATAAAGAGCTGAGGTTTTTTAAAAAGATAAACAAAATTGATAAACCTTTAGACAGGTTCATTAAAAAAGGGAGAGGACCCAAATAAAATTAGAAAAGTTACAACTTTTTGTAAAAAAAAGGCCTTGTAAAGAACTTCTTTTTAAAAGAAGAAAAGTTACAACTGATATCAAAAAAAATACAATCATAAGAGGATACTATGAACGTTGACAAGTTGGACAACCTAGAAGAAAGGAATAAATGTCTAGAAAGATACAATCTCCCAAGACTGAATCAGGAAGAAATAGATATTATGAACATACTCATTACTAGTATTGAAATTGAATCTGTAATGAAAAAACTCCAAACAAACAAAAGTCCAGGACCAGATGGCTTCACAGGGCAATTCTACCAAACACATTAAAAAAAGAGTCAATACCTATCCTTCTCAAACTATTCCAAAAAACAGAAGAGGAAGGAGCACTCCCAAACTCATTCTACAAGGCCAGCATTACCCTAATACTAAAACCAGACAAAGACACTACAAAAAAGAAAATTACATGCCAATATTCCTGATGAACATAGATGCAAATTCCTCAACAAAATATTAGCAAACCAAATTCTACAATACGTGAAAAGTATCACAGACCATAATCAAGTAGAATTTATCCCAGGGATGCAAGAATGGTTCAATACCTGCAAATCAATCAATGTGATAGACCACCTTAACAAAACGTAGGACAAAAATCATATGATCATCTCAACAGATGCAGAAAAAGCATTTGACAAAATTCAATATCCATTCAAGATAAAAATTCTCAACAAAGTTGGTATAGAGGGGATAAACGTCAACATAATAAAGACCATTTATGACAAACCCACAGCTAGCATCGTATTCAATGGTGAAAAATCTTTTCCTCTAAGATCAAGAATAAATCAAGGATACCGACTCTAGCTATTTCTATTTAACATAGTATTGGAAGTCCTAGACACAGGAATCAGACAAGAAATAAAAGGCACCCAAATTGGATGAGAAGAAGGAAAACTGTCACTATTTACAGATGACATGATACTACATATAGAAAATCCTAAAGACTCCATCCCAAAACTATTAGAACTAATAAATGACATAAGTAAAGATGCAGGATGCAAGATTAATATACAGAAACCTGTTGCTTTTCTATAAACTAATAATGAACTATCAGAAAAAGAAATCAAAACAATCCCACTTACAATCATATGAGAAAGAATAGAATACCTAGGAATAAATTTAAACAAGGAGACGAAAGACTTATGCTCTGATAACTATAAGACATTGATGAAGGAAGCTGAAGATTAATACAAATAAATGCAAAGCAATCCCATGTTCATGGATTGGAGGAATTAATATTGTTAAAATATCCATACCACCCAAAGCAATCTACAGATTTAATACAATCCCTATCAAAATACCCATGACATTTTCCATAGAACTAAAACAATAATCCTAAAATTCATATGGAACCACAAAAGACCCCGAATACCCAAATCATTCTTGAGAGAGAACAAACCTGGAGGCATCACAGGCCCTAGTTTCAAACTATAATACAAAGCTATAGTAATTAAAAACACTTTGGTATTGGCACAAAAACAGATGCATAGATCAATAGAACAGAATAAAGAGCCCAGAAATAAACCTACACACATACAGTCAATTAATCTGTGACAAAGATGGCAAGAATATACAATGAGGAAAAAGCAGTCTCTTCAATAAGTGCTGTTGAGAAACCTGGACAGCTTCATGTAAAAGAATGAAATCGGAACATTTTCTCACACCATATAGAAAAATAAACTCAAAATGGATTAAACACCTAAATGTAAGACCTGAGCCCATAGAGCTCCTAGAAAAAAACATAGACAAGTACACTCTGACATAGGTCTTAGCAATATGTTTTTTTTTGGATTTCTCTCCTCAGGCAAGGGAAACAAAAGCACAAATAAATATATGGGACCCAATTAAATTTAAAAGCGTTTGCACAATGAAGGAAACCATCAACAAAACGAAAAGGCAACCGACTGAATGGGAGAAAATATGTCTGTTAAGGGGTTAATACCCAAAATATATGAAAAACACATACAACTCAACATCACAAAAACAAACAACCCAATTTAAAAATGAACAGAGGACGTGAATAGACATTTTTCCAAAGAAGACATACAGATGGCCAACAGACACAAGAAAAGATGCTCAACATCACTAATTATGAGGGAAATGCAAATCAAAACCACAAAGAAGTATCACCTTACACCTGTCAGAAGGGCTATCATGAAAAAGAAAGGAAATAACAAGTATTGGCAAGGATGTGGAGAAGAGGGAACATGAGTACACTGTTGGTGGGAACGTAAATTACTACAGCCACTGTGGAAAACATTATGGAGGTTCCTCAAAAAATTAAAAATAGAACAACCCTCTGATCCAGCAACTCCACTCCTGGGTATATATCCAAAGAATACGAAAACACTAATTTGAAAAAATACATGCACCCCAATGTTCACAGCAGCATTATTTGCAATGGGTTAGATATGGAAGCAACTTAGGTGTCTATCAACAGATGAATGGATAAAGAAAATGTGATATATATATATTATATATAACGGAATAATACTCAGCATAAAAGAGAATGAAATTTTGACATTTGCGATAACATGGATGGACCTGGAGGGTATTATGCTTAGTGAAATAAGTCAGACAGAGAAAGACAAATACTGTATGTTTTCACTCATATATGGAGTCCAGAGTAAAACAAATGAACAAATATAACAAAACAGAAACAGACTCAAAGATACAGAGAACAAACTAGTGGATACCAGTAGGGAGAGGGTGGAGGGAGGGGCAAGATAGGGGAAGGGGATTAAAAGGTACAAACTACTAGGTATAAAATAAATAAAATACAAGGATATAATATACAGCACAGGAAATATAGCCAATATTTTATAATAACTTTATAAGGAGTATAATCTATAAAAATACCAAACCACTGTTGTACACCTGAAACTAATAATATCATAAGTCAACTATACTTCAATTTAAAAGAAAGAATGGCACTTCATGGCTAGAAAATTCCTTTGTATACATTATTCTGAGCCAAATGTATTACATTTCCCAAAGTCCTGAGGTCAAAGTCTCTGGGAAGAATTTTTATTTTAGTTGTTGACTCAATTTTGTTTCTTTTAGACATCAACTGTTACTAGCTTCAACTCCAATTTTGAGTAGGCAACTCCAGACCTAGATTCTTAATCATAGATGTTCTGTTGGGCACCTGACCTTTAAAGAGCTTGTGAGTGAGCCATGAGTTTAATGCTTGCTTGTTCTATGGTGAAAATACATAGAATAAGAAACTTATCTGCATTTTCATTGTCATTATTATTCAATTTATTTAAACTGAAAACAAAAACAAAAACAGTTCACCCATTTCTCCCACCACCCCTCCATCACTTGCCTCTGGTAACCACCAATCTGTTCTCTGTATCTATGAGCTTAGTTTTCTTTTTTTATAGACTCCACATATAAAAGAGATTCTACAGTATTTGTTTTTCTCTGTCTGACTTATTGCACTTAGCATAATGCCCTCAAGGTCTATCCATTTTGTCACGAATGGCAAAATTTCATTTTTTTTAATGGCTGAATAATATTCAGTTGTGTATATATATCTTTATCCATTCATCCATAGATGGACACTTAGGTGGTTTCCATATCTTGCCTATTATAAATAATGCTGCAATGAACATGGGGGTGCATATATCTTTTTAGTGTTTATGTTTTATTCATATAAATACCCAGAAGTGGAATTGCTGGATCATATGGTAATTTGGTAATTCTATTTTTAATTTTTTTAGGAACCTCCATACTGTCTTCCACAGTGGCTACACCAACTTTATATTCCCACCAACAGAACATGAGGGTTCACTTTTCTTCACATCCTCACCAGCACTTGTTACTTCTGGTCTTTTTTTGATAATAGCCATTCTAACAAGTGTGAGGTGAGAGTTCACTGTGGTTTTGATTTGCATTTCCCTGATGATTAGTGATGTAGAGCATTTTTATTTTCATTTACCTCTTGGCCATCTGTAGGTCTTTTTTAGAAAAATGTCTATTCAGATCTTTTGCCCATTTTTTTTTAAACATCTTTATTGGAGTATAATTGCTTTACAATGGTGTGTTAGTTTCTGCTTTATAACAAAATGAATCAGCTATACATATACATATATCCCCATATCTCCTCCCTCTTGCGTCTCCCTCCCACCCTCCTTATCCCACCCCTCTAGGTGGTCAAAAAGCACTGAGCTGACCTCCCTGTGCTATGTGTTTTGCCCATTTTTTAACTGGATTGTTTTTTGGTTTTGTTTGTTTTGTTTTGTTTTATTGCTGTTGAGTTGTATGAGTTCTTTATATATTTTGGATATTAACTCCTTATCAGATAGATGGTTTGCAAGTATTTTCTCTCATGCTATATAGGATGCCTTTTCATGATGTTTCATGATTGTTTCTTTTGCTACACAGAAGCTTCTAGCTTGATGTATTCCCACTTGTTTATTTTTGCTTTTGTTGCTTTTGCTTTTGGTGTCAGACTCAAAAAATTATCACCAAGACCTATGTCAAGGAGCTTACTGACTATGTTTTCTTCAAGGAGTTTTATGATTTCAGGTCTTTAATCCATTTTGAGTTAATTTTTTAATATGGTATAAGATAGTGGTCCAATTTCATTCTTTTGCTGTGGCTGTCTAATTTTCCCAACACCATTTATTGAAGAGACTCTCCTTAATGCATTGTATATTCTTGATGCCTTGGTCATAAATTAATTGATCGTATATGCCTGGGTTTAATTCTGGGCTCTCTATTCTGTTCCATTGCTCTATGTGTCTGTTTTTAAGCCAATACCATACTGTTTTAATTACAGTAACTTTGTAATATCATTTGAAATCAGGGACCATGATGCTTCCAACTTTGTTCTTTTTTCTCAAGATTGCTTTGGCTATTTGAGGTCTTTTTTGGTTACATACAGATTTCAGGATTTTTCGTTTCTATTTTTGTGAAAAATGCCACTGGAATTTTGACAGGGATTGCATTGAATCCATAGATAACTTTGGGTAATATGGACATTTTAACAATATTAATTCTTCCATTCTATGAGCACAGAATACCTTTTCATTAATTTGTGTCTTCTTCAATTTCTTTCATTAATGTCTTGTACTTCAATCTTTTACTCTTTTTTAAATGTAACCATTTAGTGCTATAAATTTCCTTCCAACATCAGCTTTAACTGCTACAAATTCTGATATGCTGTATTTTCTATTTTTGTTCAATTAAAATATTTTCTAATTTTTCCGTGGTTTCTTTTTTGTCCCATGGATTATTTGGAAATTTTTTGCTTAACTTCCAAGTGCTTGGAGATGTTGTTGTTATTATTTTTCCCCTTTACTGCTTTTATATTATATAATTCTAATTTATCTATTGTGATTTTGACTTTATCACTTGTATAATTTTTAAACTAATTTTTTCCAGGAGTTAAAAAATATATATACTTACCATTTCACAGTCTATTTAAGATAGATACCTTACCACATTGTATTGGAATACAGAAATTTTATACTTCCATAGATCCCTTTATGCACCCATGTTTATGTCTTTATTACACCTTCATTCCTGATGTATATTTTCAATGAGTATATAACTCCAAAATGACAGCACTTTTAATATGTCATCCCACTTTCTTCCAGGCTCCATCTTTTCTGATGAGAAACCAGCAATCATTGGAATTATACCCCATCAGTAATACTTCATTGTTCTCTGGCTTCATTTAAGATTTTTTCTTTTCTTTAGTTTTCAGCAATTTGATTATGATGTGTCTGAGCCTGGATTTCCTTGGGTTTATCTTATTTGGATTATACTAAGCTTCTGGAATCTGTAGGTTTATAGCTTTCCACAAACTTGGGAAGTTCTCAGTTATTTTTTTTTCCAATATTTTTCTATACTACATGTTTCCTCTACTTCTGGGACTCTGATGACATGGACTCTAAACCGTTTTTTATCATTCCACAAGTACCTGAGTTTCTGCTCATTTTAATTTTTAGTATTTTTCTTTCTATTGTTAATATTTGGTCTTTTCTATAGATCTATTTTCATGTTCACTGACTCTTTCCTCTGTCATCTCCAATTTATTATTGAGCTTATACAGTGAGTCGCTTTCAAACTTCAGTTAATGCACCTTTCAGTTCTAAAAATTTCCATTTTTTCTACATTTTGTATTCTATTTCTTTGATGAGACTTCCTATTTTAACAATGTTGTAAAAGTGCTCAAATTTTCTTACTTAATCACTTTTGTAACAGCTACTTTATTATTTTTTCAGTATTTTTCAGCTTTATCGAGGTATAATTGACATATAATATGTGTAAGTTTAAGGTGCACAATGTGTTGATTTGATACACTTATGTATTGCAATATTATTACCACTGTAGCATTAGCTCACACCTTTATCACATCACATAATTACCATTTCTTTTCTGTGGTAAGAACACTTAAAATCTACTCTCAACAACTTTCAAGTACATTTTTTTGTACCTTTTGCATTTTCTTTCATCAGGGTCTTGTACTTTTCAGTGTACAGATATATCCCCTTGGTTAAATTTATTCCTAAGTATTTTATTTTTTTGATTCTATTGTGAATGAGATGGTTTTCTTTATATAGCTACTTTAGAGCTACTTTTATAGCTACGTTAGAGTTTTTGTCCGATAATCCCAAATCAGTGTTATTCTGGCCTTTGGTACCTGTTAACTGGTTTTTCCCATGGGATTTAAATTTTCATGGTTCTTTATATGACACGTAATTTAGAATATTATTCTAAATATTTTGATTATTAAGTTATGAAACTACATGTCTAATTTAAATTCTGTGAAGAATGTTGACTTTGTTTGTTTTGTTTTAGTCCTGGTTAGGTCAGGCTGCAAGTTCACGGCTTCCTTCTGTGGCCTTATTTCCACATCAGTTCAGTTTTCCCAATCTTTGTAGTGTTTTTCAAATATGTCCTTGGTTTACAGTCTGTGACCTAGGTGGTAGTATATCATTGGCTAAGCTCTCCAGTGACTTTAGAAATATGCTAATTTGGATCAGTTCCAGACATGTATGGCTTGAGGGTGATTTTATAAACTTGATGAGGTTACTTTCCAAAGTTTCTCCCTCTCCATGATTTCCCCAGTACTTATTGGGTTCAAGTGGCACAAGAACAGAGACCCACCCTTTTGGAACCACAGCTCCACTAAATGAAGAGGAAGGGTACTCTTCCTCAGAGTTTGGCTCCTAAGTCTCCTATCATTGGCTATTGTTTCTGCCCTCATGGGATTTCCTGATTGCTGGTACACAAGAGAACAGAGGGGGAAAAAATGGGTGACTTCCGCACTCTATGAGCATTAGGGATACCATTTCCTGGCCCTCAAGCTAGAGCTAGAGGGCTTCTCTGGAGGTATCTCTGTCTGTGCTATAGTGCTAATGTCTAGGTGTCTTGCTGTGGTGAGCTTAGGCTTAAGGAAAGCAGAGGAAAACAATAATAAATTCACAGCTTGGTGTCACTTCAAATTCTGGCAACCTTTCCCAGTTTGCCTGCTGCTATTAACTTTTCAGATTCCTCAAATAGCTGTATCATGCATTCTGTCCATATTTTATAGGTGCATTCAGTAGGAGAGACAGGAAAAAAGTGTACTTACTCCATCTTCCCTGGAACCAGAACTTCTCCAGTATAATTTGAACAGACATAAACAATACAAAAATAGAAGCTATTTTTGTATTGTTTCTGAGCTTAAGGAGAGAGCTTTCAATCATGCAGCATTTATTTTTGTTAGCTGTTTTATTCTTATAGATACTTTTCATTAGATTAAGGAGTTATCTAGTATCTCTAGTTTTCTAAGAATTGTATCATAAATCTTATAAACTGTTTTTTACATATCTATTGAGATCATATTGCTTTCTCCATTATTCTGTTATGATAGCAAATTACATTGATTGATTTTTTTTAATTTAAATTTATTTATTTATTTATTTATTTTTGGCTGTGTTGGGTCTTCGTTTCTGTGCGAGGGCTTTCTCTAGTTGCGGCAAGTGGGGGCCACTCTTCATCGCAGTGCGCGGGCCTCTCACTATTGTGGCCTCTCTTGTTGCGGAGCACAGGCTCCAGACGCGCAGGCTCAGTAGTTGTGGCTCATGGGCCTAGTTGCTCCGCGGCATGTGGGATCTTCCCAGACCAGGGCTCGAACCCATGTCCCCTGCATTGGCAGGCAGATTCTCAACCACTGCACCACCAGGGAAGCCCACATTGACTGATTTTTAAAATGAACTTCACATTTCAGGAATAAAGTAAAATTGATCATAATGAATTCTTTTTCATACACCCAAGGATTTTCTTTGCTAATATTTTGCTTAGAAATTTTCCATTAATGTTTGAGAGTTTGCTTTGTAATTTTCCATTCTTCCATTGTCCCTGTCAGGTTTTGGTATGAATGTTATTCAGGCATAAGAAAATAAGCAGGGATTTTTCCTGATTTTCTATTATCTAGATAGATTTCCATAAGATTGGTGTTATATCTTCTCAGAGTTTTGGAACAATTAACTGGTTAAACCATATGATTCTGAAATTTACTTTGTGGGAAAGTTTGAAATTATAGACTGAGTTCCTTAATTGATATAAGATGACTCACATTTATATTCATTCTTGTGTCAGTCTTAGCGTATTGTCCTATTCAAGAAATTTATCCACATATTCAAATACATTGGCTTACATTTGTTCATAGCAGTCTTTTTTAAAAAAATTAATGCAACATCTGTAGTAACATCCTCTTCTTCCTTCCTAATGTTGATAATTGGTGCCATTTCTATCTTGTTTCGGATCATTCTTGCCAGGATACTGTTAATTTTATTTAGTCTGTTAACCAGCTTTTAGCTTTGTTGATACCATGTATTATTATTATTCCATCTACTTCTGCTCCTATTATATTTCTTTCCTTCTACCTTATTTGGGCTTAATTTTCTGTTCTCTATTTACCTTCTTAATATGGACACTTAGATAATTGATTTTTATCCTTTTTTCTATTTTTACATATGAATTTAAGTTCATATATGACAATCTAAGCATGGTTTAAGCTGAAGCCCACATATTTTGATATATATTTTTGTTATCACTACTTTAAAAACATATGTTCTCATTTCCATTGAAATGTACTGTGTTAGCTATGAGGTATCTAGAAATGAAATGTATTTCCCAATTTACAAACATATGAGTTTTTTATAGTTATCATTTTGTTATTTATTTCTAGTTTAATACCCTCAGGGTCAGAGAATGTATGATTTCAGTCTTTTAACGGTGCTGATACATGCTTTTTTCGTCTGACTGCGGTCATGAGCATGGAAAATAATGTGTATTCTTTGATTATCCATCACCACTTTCAATACATACGTCAATTAGGGCAAATTTGTTAAAATATCATTCAAATCTTCAATATCCATACTGTTTTCTGTATGCTTTTATACTCAGTTACAGAGTTTTGTGTTAAAGTCTCCTATTGTGATTATGAACTTGACTATTTCTCATTGTAATTCTGCCAATTTATATATTATATATTTTGATAGTATGCTATTAGGTAAATACAAATTTATAATTGTTATATCTTCATTGAAACTTTTATCATTCATATTTAATGCTTCTAGTCTTAACATTTCCTTTATCTGATATTAATATAATAAAACCTCACCATCTTTCTTTTGGTTAGTGTCTGCCTGGTATATTGTCTTGCATCCCTTTATTTTCAACATTCCTGTGTGTTTATATTTAAGGTGTGTCTCTTAAAAGTAGCATAGGTTTTTTTCTCTTGAAAATTCACTCTGGGGGACCTTCAAGATGGTGGAGGAGTAAGACTTGGAAATCACCTTCCTCCCCACAAATACATCAGAAATACATCTACATGTGGAACAACTCATACAGAACACCTATTGAACACTGGCAGAAGACCTCAGATTTCCCAAAAGGCAAGAAACTCCCCACATGCCTGGGTAGGGCAAAAGAAAAAAGAAAAAACAGAGACAAAAGAATAGGGATAGGATCTGCACCTCTGGGAGGGAGCTGTGAAGAAGGAAGTTAACACACACTAGGAAGCCCCTTCGCGGGCGGAGACGGGGGTGGATGGGGGGTGAAGCTTCGGAGCCACGGAGGAGAGCACAGCAACAGGGCTGCAAAGGGAAAAGCGGACAGATTCCTACACAGAAGATCGGTGCCGACCAGCACTCACCAGCCGGAGGGGCTTGTCTGCTCACCCGCCGGGGCGGGTGGGGGCTGGGAGCTGAGGCTCAGGCTTCGGAAGTCAGATCCCAGGGAGAGGACTGGGGTTGGCTGCATGAACACAGCCTGAAGGGGGCTACTGCACCACAGCTAGCTTGGAGCGAGTCCGGGAAAAAGCCTGGACCTGCCGAAGAGGCAGAGACCACTGTTTCAGGATGTGCGAGGAGAGGGGATTCAGTGCACTGCCTAAACGGGCTCCACAGACGGGCGTGAGCTGTGGCTATCAGTGCAGACACCAGAGACGGTCATGAAACGCTAAGGCTGCTGCTGCAGCCACCAAGAATCCTGTGTGCAAGCACAGGTCACTATCCTTACCTCCCCTCCTGGGAGCCTGTGCAGTCCACCACTGCCAGAGTCCCGTGATCCAGGGACAACTTCCCCGGGAGGACACATGGTGCACCTCAGGCTGTTGCAACATCACGCTGGCCTCTGCCGCCACAGACTCGCCCTGCATTCTGTACCCCTCCCAGTCCCCTGCAAGAGTGAGCCAGAGCCCCCGAATCAGCTGCTCCTTTAACCCCATCCTGTCTGGGCTGGGAACAGACACCCTCAGTCGACCTACATGCAGAGGTGGAGCCACATCCAAACCTGAACCCCAGGAGCTGTCTGAACAAAGAAGAGAAAGGGAAACTTCTCCCAGCAGCCTCAGGAGCAGCAGATTAAATCTCCACAATCAACTTGATGTACGCTGCATCTGTGGAATGCCTGAATAGACAACGAATCATCCCAAAATAGAGGTGGTGGACATTGGCAGCAACTGTAGACTTGGGGTTTCCTTTCTGCATCTAATTTGCTTCTGGTTTTATGTTTATCTTAGTTTAGTATTTAGAGTTTATCATCATTGGTAGATTTGTTTATTGATTTGGTTGCTGTCTTCCTTCTTTAATATATATATTTTCTTTCCTTTTTCTCTTTTTGCAAATGTGTATGTGTATGCTTCTGTATGTGATTTTGTCTGTATAGCTTTGTTTTTACCATTTGCCCTAGGGGTCTGTCCGACTATTTTTTTGTTTTTTGGGGTTTTTTTTAATACAGTTTTTGTGCTTGTTATCATTGGTGGATTTGTTTATTGCTTTAGTTGCTCTCTTCTTTCTTTCCTTCCTTTTTTGTTATTTTTTTATTTCTTGTATTTAATAATTTTTTTCTTTTAATGACTTTTTATTTTATTTTTTTCTTTCTTTTATTCTCCCTTTTCTTATGAGCTGAGTGGCTGACAGGGTGTTGGTGCTCCAGCCGGGTGTCAGGCTTGAGTCTCTTAGGTGGGAGAGCCGGGTTCAGGACACTGGTCCACCAGAGACCTCCCGGCCGAACATAATATCAAATGGCAAAAGCTCTCTCAGAGATCTCCATCTCAACACTAAGACCAAGCTCCACTCAATGACCAGCAAGTTACAGTATTGGACACCCCAGGCCAAACAACTAGCAAGGCAGGAACAAAACCCCACCCATTAGCATAGAGGCTGCCTAAAATTATAATAAGGTCACAGACACCCCAAAACACACCACCGGACGCAGTCCTGCCCACCAGAAAGACAAGATCCAGCCTCATCCACCAGAACACAGGCACCAGTCCCCTCCACAAGGAAGCCTACACAACCCACTGAACCAACCTTACCCACTAGGGGCAAACGCCAAAAACAATGGGAAATATGAAACTGCAGCCTGCCAAAAGGAGACCCCAAATGCAGTAAGTTAAGCAAAATGAGAAGACAGAGAAACACAGCAGATGAAGGAGCAAAGTAAAAACCCACCAGACCAAACAAATGAAGAGGAAATAGGCAGTCTACCTGAAAAAGAATTCAGAGTAATGATAGTAAAGATGATCCAAACTCTTGGAAAAAGAATGGAGAATATAAAAGAAACGTTTCACAAGGACCTAGAAGAACTAAAGAGCAAACAAACAGTGATGAACAACAAAATAAAAGAAATTTAAAATTCTCTAGAAGGAATCAATAGCAGAATAACTGAGGCAGAAGAACGGATAAGTGACCTGGAAGATAAAATAGTGGAAATAACTACCTCTGAGCAGAATAAAGAAAAAGAACAAAGAGAATTGAGGACAGTCTCAGAGACCTCTGGGACAACATTAAACGCCCCAACATTTAAATTATAGGGATCCCAGAAGAAGAAAAGAAAAAGACAGGGACTGAGAAAATATTTGAAGAGATTATAGTTGAAAACTTCCCTAATATGGGAAAGGAAATAGTCAACTCCAGGAAGCGCAGAGTCCCATACAGGATAAATCCAAGGAGAAACATGACAAGACACATATTAATCAAACTATGCAAAATTAAGTACAAAGAAAAAATATGAAAAGCAGCAAGGGAAAAGCAACAAATAACATACAAGGGAATCCTCATAAACTTAACAGCTGATTTCTCAGCAGAAACTCTGCAAACCAGAAGGGTGTGGCAGGACATATCTAAAGTGATGAAAGGGAAAAAGCTACAACCAAAATTACTCTACCCAGCAAGGATCTCATTCAGATTTGATGGAGATATTAAAACCTTTATAGACAAGCAAAAGCTAAGAGAATTCAGCACCACAAAACCAGCTTTATAACAAATGCTAAAGGAACTTCTATAGCCAAGAAACACAAGAGAAACAAAAGACCTACAATAACAAACCCAAAATACTTAAGAAAATGGTAATAGGAACATACATATCGAAAATTACCTTAAATGTAAATGCATTAAATGCTCCAAGCAAAAGACATAGACAGGCTGAATGGATACAAAAACAAAAACCCTATCTATGCTGTCTAAAAGAGACCCACTTCAGACCTAGGGACACACACAGACTGAAACTGAGGGCATGGAAAAAGATATTCCATACAAATGGAAATCAAAAGAAAGCTGGAGTAGCAATTCTCATACCACACAAAACAGATTTTAAAATAAAGAATGTTACAAGAGAAAAAGAAGGATACTACATAATGATCAAGGGATCAATCCAAGAAGAAGATATAATAATTGTAAATATTTATGCACCCAATATAGGAGCACCTCAATACATAAGGCAAATGCTAACAGCCATAAAAAGGGAAATTGACAGTAACACAATCATAGTAGGGTACTTTAACACCCCACTTTCACCAATGGACAGATCATCCAAATGAAAATAAATAAGGATACAAAAGCTTTAAATGATACATTAAACAAGATGGACTTAAATGACATTTATCGGATTTTCCATCCAAAAACAACAGAATACACTTTCTTCTCAAGTGCTCCTGGAACATTTTCCAGGATAGATCAGATTTGGGTCACAAATCAGGCCTTGTTAAATATAAGAAAATGAAATCGTATCAAGTATCTTTTCCGACCACATTGCCATCAGACTAGATATCAATTACAGGAAAAAAAGTGTAAAAAATACAAACACAGGGAGGCTAAACAATATGCTACTAAATAACCAAGAGATCACTGAAGAAATCAAAGCAGAAATCAAAAAATACCAATGATACGAAAACACGATGACACAAACCTATGTGATGCAGCAAAAGCAATTCTAAGAGGGAAGTTTATAGCAATACAATCCTACCTCAAGAAACAAGAAATATCTCAAATAAACAACCTAACCTTACACCTAAAGCAATTAGAGAAAGAAGAACAAAAGAAAACCCCAAAGTTAGCAGAAGGAAAGAAAACATAAAGATCAGATCAGAAATAAATGAAAAAGAAATGAAGGAAACAACAGCAAAGATCAATAAAACTAAAAACTGGTTTTTTGAGAAGTTAAATGAAATTGATAAACCATTAGGCAGAATCATCAAGAAAAAAAGGGAGAAGACTCAAATCAATAGAATTAGAAATGAAAAGGAGAAGTAATAACTGACACTGAAGAAATACAAAGGATCATGAGAGATTACTACAAGCAACTACATGCCAATAAAATGGACACCCTGGAAGACATGGACAAATTCTTAGAAAAGCACAACCTTCTGAGACTGAACCAAGAAGATATAGAAAATATAAACAGACCAATCACAAGCACGGAAACTGAAACTGTGATTAAAAATCTTCCAAAAAACAAAAGCCCAGGACCAGATGGCTTCACAGGCGAATTCTCTCAAACATTTAGAGAAAAGCTAACACCTATTCTTGTCAAAGTCGTCCAAAATATAGCTGAGGGAGGAACACTCCCAAACTCATTCTACGAGGCCACAATCACCCTGATACCAAAACCAGTCAAAGGTGTCACAAAAAAAGAAAACTACAGGCCAATATTACTGATAAAGATAGATGCAAAAATCCTCAACAAAATACTAGCAAACAGAATGCAACAGCACATTAAAAGGATCATACACCATGATCAAGTGGGGTTTATCCCAGGAATGAAAGGATTCTTCAATACAGGCAAATCAATCAATGTGATACACCATATTAACAAATTGAAGGAGAAAAACCATATGATCATCTCAGTAGATGAAGAGAAAGCTTTTGACAAAATTCAACACACATTTATGATAAAAACCCTCCAGAAAGTAGGCATAGAGTGAACTTACCTCAACATAACAAAGGCCATATATGACAAACCCACAGCCAACATCATTCTCAAAGGTGAAAAACTGAAACCATTTCCACTAAGATCAGGAACAAGACAAGGTTGCCCACTCTCACCACTATTATTCAACATAGTTTTGGAAGTTTTAGCCACAGCAGTCAGAGAAGAAAAAGAAATAAAAGGAATCCAAATCTGAAAGAAGTAGTAAAGCTGTCACTGTTTGCAGATGACATGATACTATACATAGAGAATCCTAAAGATGCTACCAGAAAACTACTAGAGCTAATCAATGAATTTGGTAAAGTAGCAGGATACAAAATTAACGCACAGAAATCTCTTGCATTCCTATACACTAATGATGAAAAATCTGAGAGAGAAATTAAGGAAACACTCCCATTTACCATTGCAACAAAAAGAATAAAATACCTAGGAATAAACCTACCTAAGGAGACAAAAGACCTGTATGCAGAAGACTATAAGACACTGATGAAAGAAATCAAAGATGATACATACAGATGGAGAGCTATACCATGTTCTTGGATTAGAAGTGTCACCATTGTGAAAATGACTCTACTACCCAAAGCAATCTACAGATTCAATGCAATCCCTATCAAACTACCAATGGCATTTTTCACAGAACTAGAATAAAAAATTTCCCAATTTGTATGGAAACACAAAAGACCCCTAATAGCCAAAGAAATCTTGAGAAAGAAAAACGGAGCTGGAGGAATCAGGCTCCCTGTCTTCAGACTACACTACAAAGCTACAGTAATCAAGACAGTATGGTACTGGCACAAAAACAGAAATATAGATCAATGGAACAGGATAGAAAGCACAGAGATAAACCTATTCACATATGGTCACCTTATCTTTGATAAAGGAGGCAAGAATATAAAATGGAGAAAAAAAAGTCTCTTCAATAAATGGTGCTGGGAAAACTGGACAGCTACATGTAAAAGAATGAAATTAGAACACTCCCTACACAATACACAAAAATAAACTCAAAATGGATTAAAGACCTAAATGTAAGGCCAGACACTATCAAACTCTTAGAGGAAAACATAGGCAGAACCCTCTATGACATAAATCACAGCAAGATCTTTTTTGACCCACCTCCTAAAGAAATGGAAATAAAAAGAAAAATTAAGAAATGGGACCTAATGAAACTTAAAAGTTTTTGCACAGCAAAGGAAACCATAAACAAGATGAAAAGACAACCCTCAGAATGGGAGAAAAGATTTGCAAACAAATCAACGGACAAAGGATTAATCTCCAAAATATCCAAGAACCTCATGCAGCTCCATCTCCATATCAAAAAAACAAACAACCCAATCCCAAAATGGGCAGAAGACCTAAATAGACATTTCTCCAAAGAAGATATACAGATTGCCAACAAACACATGAAAGGATGGTCAACATCACTAATCATTAGAGAAATGCAAATCAAAACTACAATGAGGTATCACCTCACACCATTCAGAATGGCCATCATCAAAAAATCTAGAAACAATAAATGCTGGAGAGGGTGTGGAGAAAAGGGAACCCTCTTGCACTGTTGGTGGGAATGTAAATTGGTACAGTCACTATGGAGAACAGTATGGAGGGTCCTTAAAAAACTGAAAATAGAACTACCATATGACCCAGCAATCCCACTACTGGGCATATACCTTGAGAAAACCGTAATTCAAGAAGAGTCATACACCACAATGTTCATTGCAGCACTATTTACAATAGCCAGGACATGGAAGCAACCTAAGTGTCCATCGACAGATGAATGGATAAAGAAGATGTGGCACATATATACAATAGAATATTGCTCAGTCATAAAAAGAAATGAATTTGAGTCTTTTGTAGTGAGGTGGAAGGACCTAGAGTCTGTCATACTGAGTGAAGTAAGTCAGAAAGAGAAAAACAAATACCGTATGCTGACACATATATATGGAATCTTAAAAAAAAAAATAAATAAAAGAGGTTCTGAAGAACCTAGGGGCAGGACAGGAATAAAGACGCAGATGTAGAGAATGGACTTGAGGACACGGGGAGGGGGAGGGGTAAGCTGGTACAAAGTGAGAGAGTGGCATGGACATATATACACTACCAAATATAAAATAGATAGCTAGTGGGAAGCAGCCGCATAGCACAGGGAGTTCATCTCGGTGCTTTGTGTCCAACTAGAGGGGTGGGATAGCGAGGGTAGGAAGGAGATACAAGAGGGTGTAGATATGGGGATATATGCATATGTATAGGTGATTCACTTTGTTATACAGCAGAAAGTAACACACAATTGTAAAGCAATTTTACTCCAATAACAATGTAAAAAAAAAAAAAAGATAATTGAACAGTTAACTATGGTGCCCATATCTAACTTAAACAGAAGAGCATTGTAGAGCTATCTGTTTAGGAGAATTTAAATCTGACAAATAAAATCAGCATTGTTGCAGAACTGCAATATTTGCTCAAACCATGGAGAAAAAGAAAAGAAAAGAAAATTCACTCTGACAATTTTTCTTTTATAATTGGAATATTTACTCAAGTTTTTATCAATTAGGTTTAGGAATAATTAGGTTTAATCATCTTAGTCTTTGTTTTATTTGTACCACCTTGACTGTTGTTGTTTTTAAATATATTTTTTAATCTTCTTTTCTGTCAATACTTTTATTATTCGCTTGGTATTTATATATTCCTTTACTATTCTATTGGTATTTACCCCAAAGATGCCAAAATGTATCCTTCACTTATGGGAGTATGACATAAATTAGTACTTTTACCACTTCTCAACAATAGAAGGTCCTTCTTCCCTCTCCCACCTCCTACGTTATCATTGTCCTGTACTTTAGATCAGGGGTCCCCAACCCCTTGGCCACGGATCAGTACTGGTCCGTGGCCTGTTAGGAACTGGGCCGCACAGCAGGAGGTGAGCAGCGAGCGAGCGAAGTTTCATCAGCTGCTCCCCATCACTCCCCATCGCTCGCATTATTGCCTAAACCATCACTTGCATTACCGCCTGAACCTCTCCCCAACCTCACCACCCATCTGTGGAGAAACTGTCTTCCACGAAACCAGTCCCTGGTGCCACAAAGTTTGGGGACCGCTGCTTTAGATCATTATGTTTTTCCAACATCACATTTTCATTTTTCTTATTTCATACAGTCAACATTTGTTAATATTCACCCCCAGCTCATTATAAAGAAAATTACTATTTAATAAATATAGTCAATCTTTTGCCTCATTCAGAATAGTTTTCACACGGATCTCAGATTTCTCTAGCAACAAACAATATTTGTGGACCCAAAACTATTTAAAATCACAGTAAGTAGACAGAAGATGAGTAGCCTTTGCTTTACTCTCATGAGGTTATTACATATGTGCTTGCTTATGCATTTCCACTATGAAACAAAACACTTAGAACAACTAGTACAAAACATGCAATCCACTGTAATCTGTATGATATCGCCTGGACATTATATGATAGAAAGTGAATCATGTTGACATCCTTGATCTCCCTTGATTATGTTGATCTCCTTATTTCTTCCAGCTTATTTTGACATATATGATTCTTCCTTCTGTTTCTACATTAATTGATTCAATTATGCTCCCTATTTGTCTCCCTATGGCACTTCAGTTTACCTAGACATTATACCTGGACCTCTTTTAGTCTGCCATAGATGATCCCTCCTATACCTTAGGTGGGGAAATGGGGCTTATGGGAAAGATACACAGGTGAGACCCTAAAAATACATATTTTTTCGTAAATTATTTACTTTTGAACCATATACTTTATATATTCAAAAACATAATTAAACAAAAAGGGAAAACAGTGATCTCTAAAACAAGCCAAAATAAACAAATCTAACTGCATATCAAATTGGTAAAATAATCACACATAAAAATAATTGTTTCAAGTGACTTGTGACTTTTGAATATAGTGTTGAGACTGTACATCTTTAGTAGGATATATTTTAAGGAAAAAGAAAAAGGCAGAGAAAAGTAAAAATCCACTTAGTAATTTCACTCTTAGTAGCAATATTGGCATTGTAATTTTGAAGCTGTTATGTATATTGTGGGGTAGGGTAAATCAACCTTTCTTAAGAATCAAAGACAAAAGACACAGATGTAAAATAAAAACAATTTTAAGAAAAATTGACTTAATGTTTAATTTCAATTGAGCATATACATGAGAACTTATGATTTTCTTCATTGTTCTCACTAATATATTTCCTAGTTTGCTCCACGGAAGGTCTAGAGGCAATGACGCCAGTAACAATGAGAAGACCTAGTCCCCAGATCTTGGTTTCTAAATACTATTGCCAATTAAAAAGGACCATGGCTTATTGCTGAGATGGTTTATTCCATGGCTAGAATAGAGAAGTACAAGTTTAGCCATGGACATCATGTTAGAGCAGAATGCAAGGGAGAGGATCAATAATTTACAAATAACGAGAATTGACATTTTAAAAATTGAGCTGTAATTTGATAACAAAATGCAGATTTCAGGGTTGGGGCACCAAATTAAAAGTAGAGGCAAAATATAACATGTTTTACTTCTTTACTATATGGTTTTTTTTTCTCTAGTGATATTGTGAATCAACTTTCATTATGTTCTTAATGTTTCTCATAACTCCACCATGGTGATTATCTGATCCACCAAGGCATTCATTTAACAGTACTTTTGATCTGAGATCTATATTTCCACATTATCTTTGCAACAACTGTTTATTTGAAGTTGGTATCTCAAAAACATATTACTAATGCTTTAATTAATGTTTTGCATGGTTCTGAGTAATCATATGGTATGCATTACATCCCTCAATTATCCCCTGAATAGTATAATGGATGTATTGTAAAATCTGTTTATTTCTAATTGCAGAGTAGAATGTGCATGCATGTATGTAAAAATATGTATTTTAAATAGATAATGCTGCAATTTGTTTTTCTAAAAGCTACTGCTACTTTATACTATTTAGTTGCCAGTGAATATATCCTGTGCATAAACAAAGTCCTTTTTAGTGTAATTTGGTACCATACTAGTAATTCATAAAATTATCTCAGCCTTGAGGGGTTGATCTGGTTGAAACTGCACTATTAATTTGTTTAAACATTAACCTTAAAAGAGAATTATACATAACCCTTTCCTTACTTTTACTAATGTCTGCTTATATATAATCCATGTTGACAAAACACATTGAATATTGACTTCATTATTTCATAATATTTTTATTGAAATGTAATTTACATAACATAAAGTTCAGCATTTTAAAGAGTACAATCCAATGGTTTTTAGTATATTCACAGAGTTGTGTAACCTCACCACTATTTAAATTTAGAATATTTTCATCCCTCATGAAGAAACTCCATACCAGTTATAATCACTCCTCATTCCCCCTGTCTCCAGCCCCTGGCATGTACTAATCTGCTTTCTGTCTCTATGTATAGTCCTATTCTGGACATTTCATATAAAAGGAATCATACACTAGGTAGTCTTTTTTGACTGGCTTCTTCCACTTACCACAATGTTTTCAAGGTTTATCCATGTTATAGCATCATTACTTCATTTCTTTTCATGGCTGAACAATATTCCATTGTGTGGATATACCACATTATATTTATCCATTTGTCAATTAATGGACATTTGGGTAGTTTCCACTTTTTGGCTATTATGAATAATACTGTTATAAATATTCATGTACGAGGATTTGTTACCATATGTTTTCAATTCTCTTGGGTATAATAACTTCTTGTTTTAACAGTATGAGAAACTCCCACACTGTTTTTCAAAGTGGTTGCACTATTTTATAATCTCACCAGTAACACATGAGGGTTCCACTTTCTCATCATCATTGCCAACACTTGATATTTTATGTCTTTTTTATTATAGCCATTCTAATGGATATGCAGTGGTATCTCACTGTGGGTATGATTTGCATTTCCTTAATAACTAATGATGTTGAGCATCTTTTCATGTGCTTATTGGCCATATGTATATCTTCTTTGAAGAAATGCCTGTTCAGAGCTTTTCTGCATTTTTAAATGGGCTTTTCATCTTGTTATCATACAGTTATTAGAATTCTTTACATATACTAATACAAGTTCCTCATCGGATACAGGATTAGCATACTTGTCTCCCATTCTGTGTCTTTTTAATTTATAAATGTTGTTCTTTGAAGTATGCTTTTAATTTTGGTGCAATACAATTTATCTATTTTTTCTTTAGTTACTTGTGCTTTTGATGTTGTACGGAAAAAAACATTGCCTTACCCAAGGTCACAAATATGTACTCCTGTGTTCCAATAGTTTTCAAGCTTTTGTTCTTACATTTAGATCTATCAGCCATTTCAAGTTAATTTTAGTATATAGTGTGAGGTAGGGGTCTAACTTCATTGTTTTGCATGTGTATATCCAGTTGTCTCAGCACCAATTGTTAAAACATCTATACTTTTCTCCATTGAATTGTCTGGGCAACCTTGTCAAAAATCAATTGATGGTAAATGTATTTATTTCTGTAAACTCAACTCTATTCCACTGACCTATATGTTTATCCTTATGCCAGTTCCACACTGTCATTATTACTGTGGCTCTGTAGTCAGTTGTGAAATTGGGAAGTCTTTCAACTTTGTTCTTTTTCAAAATTGATTTTACTATTCAGAGGCCCTTATATCTCCATATTAATTTGGGGAGCAGCTTGTCAATTTTCTGGGAAAAAAGCTGGAATTTTGATAAGGTTGCACTGAAACTGTAACTCAATATGGGAACTATTTGCATCATAACACTGTATTAAGTTTTCTGATACATGAACATGGGGGGTATTTCCATTTATTTAGGGCTTCCTTAATTTCTGTAAACAATATTTTGTAGCTTTCAGTTTAAAAGTATTGTACTTCTTATGTTAACTTTATTCCTGAATATTTTATTCTTTTTGATCCTTTTGTAAAGTATAGCTGTATTTTTTAATTTCATTTTTTTCCTTTTTTTTATTGGAGTATAGTTGCTTTACAGTGTTGTGCTGGTTTCTGCTGTACAGCAAAGTGAATCAGCCACACATATACATATAACCCCTCTTCCTTGGATTTCCTTCCCATTTAGGTCACCACAGAGCATTGAGTAGAGTTCCCTGTGCTATACAGTGTTTTTTCATTAGTTACCTATTTTATACATATTAGTGTCTATATGTCAATCCTAATCTCCCAATCCATCCCAACCCCCTTACCCCCTTGGTATCCATATGTGTGTTCTCTATGTCTGTGTCTCTATTTCTGCCTTGCAAATAAGTTAATGTACACCATTTTTCTAGATTCCACATATATGCATTAATATATGATATTTGTTTTTCTCTTTCTGACTTACTTCACTCTGTATGACAGTCTCTAGGTCCATCCACGTCTCTGCAAATGGCACAATTTCGTTCTTTTTATGGCTGAGTAATATTCCATTGTATGTATGTACCACATCTTTTAATTTCATTTTTTATTGTTCATTGTTAGGACACAGAAATGCAAATGATTTTTTAAAATATTGATCTTGTGTACTGTAACCTTGTTGAACTTATTTATCAGTTCTAATAGTTCTTTTGTGGATTCCTTTGGATTTTCTATATATAAGATCATGTCATTGGTAAATATAAATATATTTATTTCTTCCTTTCCAATCTGAATGGTTTTGTTTCCATTTCTTGCCTAGAACTTCCAGTATAAAGTTGAGTAGAAGTGGTGAGAGCAGACATCCTTGTCTTCTCATTTTTTAGTAATAAACTTTTAGACAATGTTTTGCCAAGCTTAATAATCATTATTTGATATTAGAGTTGGATGTTATATCTACATTGTCTACCCTTGCAATGTCTTTACTGGCAGCTGTGATAAGGAAAATACCTGTCTTTTCTTTAAAAAAAAAAATTGTACTCTCTGAGAAGCAGGAAACGATAGTCTAATAAGATGCATAACCTCCCTGTGTGTTAGTGTTTCCTGTATTTATCAGGCATAGTTGTTAGTGAATGGAAAATATTTAAATTTCTTTTTGTATTGGGTCTCTTTCTACAAATGTGGCTAAGTTTGAGGGAAGGAGAACAGAGCACTCACAATATAATAATTTTTGAAGCAAAATTTAAAGGTTTCTATACCCAATATGGAAAGCATTTAGTATCATTTTCTAACAGCTATTTTTGCAGAAAAGCTTATGTGGTGGTGCCATTCAAGGCTTACTTTTTTTCTTGCTCTTTCCTTAGTTTATATGACTGTGAAAATTCAGAATTCAGTTTTAATCTAGCTGCAAATGACTCCTCAGTAACATACTATGGCAGAGATTTCACAGGTTAACCATATCTACCGCAAAGAGTCAGTTCCTTTCATTCATTTCAAATTAACTGCCTTTTAGTTCAACCAATTGTCTCCTGATTTTCGAGAATATGTTCAAGCCACTGAGGAACAGTGGAAACTGACATTCACTATGTCCATAATTATTTAGGGAGGGTCAGTCAAGGTCTTTTTTTTTTTCAGCCTTAAAAGAATAATTTTCATGCCCTTCTTAGGACTCAGAATTTTCTATCTCGGAAGGAAGGAAAATACAAAATACATTTATCACCATCCATGGAGATAGTGCTACAGTATGTACTTTTTGGAACCTCTTTATGTACAGAGTATTTTCAGCACTTAATTTTATTTGTAATTATAAATTTTCAATAATCAGTGTTGGTTTCTTTTTAAAAGAATTTTTCAAACTTATAGTATGTTTTAATCAAATAATAGAGAAGGATTTATTATGAAAACAATCCTAGGCTCTACTCCTCCCTGGAGGGAACCATTCTTAAATATTTCAACTCCTTATAGTTGTCACTTCCATGTCTCTAAATAATATGCTTACACTGCTAAATCGGATCAATTTTACACATTATATTTTGCCTTCCTGATACAGATTAGGACTAAGATTACTTATATCCTATAAAATTAATACCATGCAAATATAATGACATATCTATTTTTCAGTACCTCTATTAATTATTTTTGTAAATAATACACTTACACCCTAATGTCTTGTTCCACCAAATATAAACAGAATCTCTCAATTTGCACTTTGTAAGGGAATGATGTTAACACATATTTTCACTTCAGTTCTCCTGCCCCTTTCCATTCCCTTACATTTGCTGTCTATATGTATACTTTTTCATGGCAACTGAATTTAAGTTGCCCAGTCTTTATCTACAGATTTTTCTAAAAGTTTAAAATAAGAAAACAGTGCTTATGTTAGTATGAGAACATAAAGAACATGAACAAAGTTGTGTACTATGATTGTATTTTTTATTATGTTATAACTTTTTTGCTTTTGCTGGGGTTTCTTCTTAAATAGTATTTACTGAGGTACAAATCATACACTATAAAATTTACCATTTTACAGTTTACAATTGAGGATTTTAGTATACTCAGAGTTTTGCTGCATCACCACAATCTAAGATTAGAAGACTTTTATAACTCCAAAAGAAGCCCTGTATTCATCAATGCTTGCTCCCAATACTCGACTCCAAGTCCTAAGTAACCACAAATCTACTTCCTATCTCTTTGGAACTGTCTATCCTGGGCATTTCATGTTGGTCAGGGGGAACAAACTTGCAGTTAGAAAATGAATAAGTTCTGGAGACCTAATGCAGAGCATTGTGATTATAGTCAACAGTACTATATTATATATTTCAAAGTTGCTAAGAGACCAGATCTTAGATAATCTCACTACAAAATGAAATGATAATTATGTGACATGATGGAGTTGTTAGCTAACACTATGGTGATAATCATATTGAAATATATAAATGTATCAAATCAACAAGTTGTACACCTTAAACTTACAACATGTTATATGTCAATTATATCTCAAAAAAAGTAATCATACAGTATGTGACCTTTGTGACTGGCTTCTTTCACTTAGCATAATGTTTTCAAGGTCCATCAATATTGTAGCAAGCTTCAGTACTTCATTCCTGTCTATGGTCAAAGAATCATATTGCACTGCATGGACATATCAAATTTAGTTATCCATTCATCAACTGATGGATATATAAGTTATTTCTATATTTTGGCTATTGTGAATAAAACTGCAACAACTATTTGTGTACACATTTCTGTGTGGGCACTTGTTTTTACTAATCTTGGATATATAACTAAGTAGCAAAGTTTCTGGGTCATATGGTAACTCTATGTTTAATTTTACTATTAGTTATATATCCAAGAGAAACGAAAACAAATGTCCACACAAAAATGTGTACACAACTGTTTGTTGCAGTGTTATTTGTAAGAGCCAAAATATAAAAACAACTTATATGTACAAAAATGAACTCAAGATGGATTAAAGACCTAAATGTAAGACCGAAAATATTAAAACTCCTAGAAGAAAACATAGGCAGAACACTCTTTGACATAAAATGTGGCAATATTTTTTTGGATCTGTCTCCTAAGCCAAAGGAAACAAAAGCAAAAATAAAGAAATGAGACCCAATTAAGCTTAGAAGCTTTTGCATAGCAAAGGAAACCAAAAGACGAAACAAAAAGATAACCTACTGAATGGGAAAAAATATTTGCAAATGATATAACCAATAAGCAGTTAATATCCAAAATATATAAAGAGCTCATACAACTCAATATCAGAGAAACAAACAACCCAATTTGAAAATGGGCAGAAGACCTGAATAGACATTTTTCCAGTGAAGATATACAGATGGTCAACAGGCACATGAAAAGATATTCAATATCGCTAATCATCAGAGAAATGCAAATTAAAACCCCAGTGAGATATCACCTCACACCTGACAGAATGGCTCTCATCAAAAGGACCACAAATAACAAATGTTGGCAAGGATGTAGAGAAAAGGGAACCCTCGTACACTGTTGGTGGGAATGTTAACTGGTGCAGCTACTATGGAAAACAGTATGGAGGCTCCTCAAAAAACGAAAAATAGAACTACCATATGATCCAGCAATTCTGCTCTTGGATATATATCCAAAGAATATGAAAACACTAATTCGAAAAGATACATGCACCCCAATGTTCACAGCAGCATTATTTACAATAGCCAAGATTTGGAAGCAATATAAGTGTCCATCAACAGATGAATGGATAAAGGAGATGTGGTACATATACACAATGGAATACTACTCAGCCATAAAAAGAATGAAATTCTGCCATTTGCAACATGAATGGGCCTGGAGGGTGTTATGCTCAGTGAAATAAGTCAGACAGAAAAAACCAAATATTCTATGTTCTCACTTACCTGTGGAATCTTAAAAAATAAAACAGACTGATGAATATAACAAAACAGAAACAGACTCACAGATAAAGAGAACAAACTGATGGTTACCAGTCAGGAGAGGGAAAGGGGGAGGGGCAAGAAGGGGGTAGAGGATTAAGAGGCACCAACTACTATGTATAAAATAAATAAGCGACAAGGATATATTATACAGCACAGGGAATATAGCCAATATTTTATAATAACTTTAAATGTAATATAATTTTTAAAAATACTGAATCACTATGTTGTATACTTGAAACTAATATAATAATATAAATCACCTATACTTCAATAAAAATATTTTTTGAGGAATTGCCAGATTATCTTCCAAAGAGGATATACTATTTACATTTTCATCAGCAGTGTAGGAGAGTTCCAATTTCTCCATGTCCTCCTCAACATTTGTTATTATCTATTTTTTTATAGTCACCCTAACACCTGTTATTACCTATTATTTTATAGTCACCCTAGTACATGTGAAGTTATACCTCATGAAGGTGCTGATTTCCATTTCCCTGATGACAGTAATGTCAGGCATAATTTCATATACTTATTTTCCATTTGTATATCTTCTTTAGAGGAATGTCTAAGCAGATCATTTGCCCATATCTAATCAGGTTATTTGTCTTTTTCTTATTGAGTTGGAAGAGTTTTTGAGGTTGTCTGTATACAGGTCCATTACCAGATATATGATTTGCAAATATTTTCTCCCATTCTGGGGGTTGTCTTCTCACTTTTTGATCATATCATTTGCAGCAGGAAAGTTTTTAATTGTGATGCAGTACAATCTATCTACTTTTGTCTTTTGCTGCTTTTGCTTTTGTTGTAGCAAATAAACCATTGCCAAATCCAAAATAACGAAGATTTACCCCTATGTTTTCTTCTAAGAGTTTTATAGTTTTACCTCTAACAATTAAGTCTATTGTCTATTCTGTGATGTGTCTAGGTGTGGACATCTTTATTCTAGTTGGAGTTTTCTGTACTTCTTGGATGTGTATATGAATATTTTTCATTTCAAACTTGGCAAGTTTCAGTCATTTCTTCAGATACTCTTTCTGCCTCTTTCTCATTCTCTCCTCTCCTTCTGGTATTCCCACTATGCATATGCCCCACATTTCTCTGAGGCCATGTTTTTCTTTATTTTGTTTTCTCACTATTCTTCTGATGACATAATTTCTATTGGTCTATCTTCAAGTCCTTCTGCTAGCTCAAATACTACAGACTCTCATTGTCCTTATCAAAATTTAGTGGATTTTCTTGACTTTCACCATTTGTTGTATGCCCTCAGGACAATTTACAGAGATGTTAAATGATGTTTTTGTTATATATATATATGTGTGTGTGTATATGTGTGTGTGTGTATATATATATGTATATATATATATATATACATATATATATACACACACACACACGTATTATATATGTATGTATTTTCTTCACTTAAATGGTTGTTTCTTGAAAGGGAGAGATTCTACTATACTCCTCCACAAGTCATCCCTGCCTGAGATTTCTAACTGTCTTTTTAAATTTAGGTTTTAAGTTAATTGTGGTAAACAAAAGGTGGTCCCCCAAAGATGTCCATGTCCTAATACCCAGAACCTGTGAATGTGACAGGTTACAGAGAAAAGGAGATTTAAGTTTGCAGATAGAATTAAGGTTACTAATCTGAAGACTTTGAGATAGGGGTATTATCCTGGATTATCTGTTGAACCCAATGTAACCAAAAGGGTCCTTAAAAGTGGAAATATAAGGCAGAGGAGGAGTCAATGTCAGATTGTTGCAATGTGAGAACTTAACCATTTATTCCTAGCTTTGAAAATGGAGGAATGGACTATGATCCAAGGAATGTGAGCAGCCTCTACCAGCTGCTCACAGAAAAAGAAAAAAAATGGATTCTTCCTTAAAGCTTCCAAAAAGGAATATGGCCCTATACTGACACGATGATTTCAGCCCAGCAATAACCACATCAGACTTTTGAACTACAGAACTGTCATATACTAGGTTTGTGTCACTTTAAGCAATCACATTTATGGTAATTTGTCAAAGCATCAGTAGGAAACAATGTACCCACCAACATGCCATTTAACCCTCCTTGCCTTCCAGAGTTCTCTATCCAGTTGTTCCAAGTTTTGCTGGTTGCACTCTAGGTCTGCCACACATCTACACATATATCACCTGAAGAAGTAGAGGTAAGATTACAATCATTGTTTACTAAATCTCATGTTGTATTAGTTATGCATAAATCACCTTAAGTTTTCAATTGCTGAAAGGACTCATAGGATTTACACTGTTTATACTCATCAAAGAGCTTCATAACAGGCAAAGGATATAACACAGCATCAGAAAAAGAAGGATATGCATTGACAAATATCCAAAGATCTCAGGTGCTGGCTTCTTTTCTTCCAACTGTTGGATCATGCAAGGATGCACTTTGGTTCCAGATCTCAAATGATTACGAGTGTGAACGCACATCATTTGGGTACCAGGAAGCCCAAAGTCTATTCATTGTGTGAGTATTTTATAGTAAACTGATCAAGTAAGCATATACTACCTATGTGACTAGCCTTAATCACTGAAATTCTCCAAGCCTCACAAAAACCCATTGCAAAATCATCAATCCAATTATTATTACACAGTGCTGACAAAATGTTAATCTCTACCCTTGAAACACTCATGGACCCATGGTTACAGAGCATCATTTATCTTTACTTAATACATTTCATAGCACTGGCCATTGGTCAGTACCTTGGAATAAGCAAAAAAACAATTTAGACTAGATGAGATTAATCTATGTGATGTGTGTTTCTCTGTTTGCTTTTATGTCTTACATACTGTTCTCTGGAAGCTTCTTTTCATCCTTGGAGTTCCAAACTTTCAAAGAGATGCACTTAGGTATAGATCTTTTTGTTTGTTTGGTTTTGTTTTCCAATTACTCACTTCTTTCATTTATTGCACTGGGTATACAATGAGCCCTTAATTCATGTTCTTTAGCTTCATAAAATTTTGTTATGACTTCCATATTTTCCTCTCTTCTATGTTATATAGTCTCTGTTTTTGGATTCCCATTAGATATTGGGTCATGTGAACTGATGACCTGATCCTCTTAATGTTTTTCACTCTTATTTGCTTCTTGAGCTTGTTTCAGTAGTCTGTGTCCTTCAAGAAATTTGTCCATTTCATCTAGTTAACTGGTTTTTTTTGACATACAACTGTTCACAGCATTCTCTTGTAACCCTTTTTATTTTCATAAAGTCAGTATTCCATTGTAGCTAGAGAACATATTTTATACAAGTAAATCATTTAAAATTTATTTGACTTATTTTATGGCTTAAAATATCATCTATCCTACAGAATATTCCATCTTCAGTTGAAAAGAATTTTCATCCTGCTGTTATTGGATGCAGTGTTTTACAGATGTATATTAGGTCTAGCTGGTTTACAGCATTGCTCAAGTCTCCTATTTCCTTGTTCTTAGCTGTCTTATCCATTGACCAAAGTGAGTGATTTATTTGTCCTACTATTATTATTGAATTGCCTATTTCTCCCTTAACTTATTTCAGTTTCAACTACTTATATTGTGGATTTATGTGGTTAGGTAAATTTATGTTTATAATTGTTATGTCTGTTAGAAGAATTGCCCCTCTTATCATTATAAAATTGCTTTTTTGTCTTTAGAAACATTTTTGCCTTCAAGTCTATTTTATCTCATATTAGTATGCCCACTCCGCTCTCTTTTGGATACTCCTTGCATGATATATCTCTTTAAATTCTTTTAGATTAAAACAATTAGTGTCTTTAAATCTAAAATGTATCTCTTGTAGACCACATATATTTGGATCATTCTTTTAAACAGTGACACAAATATTCTAAACAAAATGCTAGCAACTGAATACTGATATATGCAAGAATATGATACATCATAGCCAAGTGAGGCTTGTCCCAGGAGTGTAACATTGGTTTAACATTTAAAAATTAATAATTATTCAATAAAACAATCAATAATTATAATCTCATATTAACAAGAAAAAGAGAAAATTATAACGAACACAATAGAAGCAGAACAAATATTTGATAAAATTCAACCCTTATTCATGATAAAAATTATCCAGATAGGGATCGAAGAAAACTTTCTTAAACCTAAAAAATCCGTAAGATAAGCTGCAGAAAACATTAAATTTAGTAATGAATAATTGAACTCAAGTTCCCTAAGAACAGGAACATTGCATGGATACTGGCTCTTACCACTTCCATTAAACATTGTACTGGGCTTCCCTGGTGGCGCAGTGGTTGAGAATCTGCCTGCTAATGCAGGGGACACGGGTTCGAGCCCTGGTCTGGGAAGATCCCACATGCCACGGAGCGGCTGGGCCCGTGAGCCACAGCTACTGAGCCTGCGCGTCTGGAGCCTGTGCCCCGCAACGGGAGGGGCCACGATAGTGAAAGGCCCGCGCACCGCGATGAAGAGCGGTCCCCGCACCGCGATGAAGAGTGGCCCCCACTTGCCGCAACTAGAGAAAGCCCTCGCACGAACCGAAGACCCAGCACAGCCAAAAATAAATAAATAAAGAAAGAATAATACTGGATAATAATTATAAAAAACAAAACAAAACAAAAAAAAACATTGTACTAAAGGTCCTAGTTAGTGTTACTTGGCAAGAAGAAAAAATAAAAGTCACAAGAATTGGAAGGGGAGAAATAAAGTTTCTGGATTTGTAGAATTAATTTTACATGACTGTGCATGTAGGGAATCCAAAATAATTTACAATTAGTATTAAGAAGTTAATTGAGCAAATTCTGCAGCCTGTGGAAAGAAAACCACATTCACAGAAAGACAGACAAAATGAAAAGGCAGAGGACTTTGAACCAGATGAAGGAACAAGATAAAACCCCAGAAAAACAATTAAATGAAGTGGAGATAGGCAATCTTCCAGAAAAAGAATTCAAAATAATGATAGTGAAGATGATCCAGGACCTCAGAAAAAGAATGGAGGCAAAGATTGAGAAGATGCAAGAAATGTTTCACAAAGACCTAGAAGAATTAAAGAACAAACACCTAGAAGAATTAAAGAACAAACAAACAGAGATGAACAATACAATAACTGAAATGAAAAATATACTAGAAGGAATCAATAGCAGAATAACTGAGGCAGAACAACAGATAAGTGACCTGGAAGACAGAATGGTGGAATTCACTGCCACGGAACAGAATAAAGAAAAAAGAATGAAAAGAAACGAAGACAGCCTAAGAGACCTCTGGGACAACATTAAATGCACCAACATTCGCATTATAGGGGTCCCAGAAGAAGAACAGAGAAAGGACCTGAGAAAATATTTGAAGAGATTATAGTTGAAAAAGTCCCTAACATGGGAAAGGAAATAGCCACCTAAGTCCAGGAAGTGCAGAGTGTCCCAGGCAGGATAAACCCAAGGAGAAACACACTGAGACACATAGTAATCAAACTGACAAAAATTAAAGACAAAGAAAAATTATTGAAAGCAGCAAGGAAAAAATGACAAATAACATACAAGGGAACTCCTAGAAAGTTAAGAGCTGATTTCTCAGCAGAAACTCTACAACCCAGAAGGGAGTGGCATGATATATTTAAAGTGATGAAAGGGAAGAACCCACAACCAAGATTACTCTACCCAGCAAGGATCTCATTCAGATTCGATGGAGAAATCAAAAGATTTCCAGACAAGCAAAAGCTAAGAGAATTCAGCACCACCAAACCAGCTCTACAACACATGCTAAAGGAACTTCTTTAAGTGGGAAAAACAAAAGAAGAAAAGGACCTACAAAAACAAAGCCATAACAATTAAGAAAATGGTAATAGGAACATACATATCGATAATTACCTTAAACGTGAATGGCTTAAATGCTCCAACCAAAAGACACAGGCTTGCTGAATGGATACAAAAACAAGACCCATATATATGCTGTCTACAAGAGACCCACTTCAGACCTAGGGACACATACAGACTGCAAGTGAGGGGATGGAAAAAGATATTCCATGCAAATGGAAATCAAAAGAAAGCTGGAGTAGCAATACTCATATCAGATAAAATAGACTTTAAAATAAAGAATGTTACAAGAGACAAGGAAGGACACTACATAATGATCAAGGGATCAATCCAAGAAGAAGATATAACAATTATAAATATATACGCACCTAACATAGGAGCACCTCAATACATAAGGCAACTGCTAACAGCTATAAAAGAGGAAATCGACAGTAGCACAATAATACTGGGGGACTTTAACACCTTACTTACACCAATGGACAGATCATCCAGACAAAAAATTAATAAGGAAACAGAAGCTTTAAATGACACAATAGACCAGATAGATTTAATTGATATTTATAGGACATTCCATCCAAAAACAGCAGATTACACATTCTTCTCAAGTGCACACAGAACATTCTCCAGGATAGATCACATCTTGGGTCACTAATCAAGCCTCGGTAAATTTAAGAAAATTGAAATCATATCAAGCATCTTTTCTAACCACAACTCTATGAGATTAGAAATGAATTACGGGGAAAAAAACATAAAGAACACAAACACATGGAGGCTAAACAATACATTACTAAATAACCAAGAGATCACTGAAGAAATCAAAGAGGAAATAAAAAAATACCTAGAAGCAAATGACAATGAAAACACGATGGCCCAAAACCTATGGGATGCAGCAAAACAGCTCTAAGAGGGAAGTTTATAGCAATACAAGCCTACATCAAGAAACAAGAAAAATCTCAAATAAACAATCTAACCTTACACCTAAAGGAACTAAAGAAACAAGAACAAACAAAACCCAAATTTAGTAGAAGGAAAGAAATCATAAAGATCAGAGCAGAAATAAATGAAATAGAAACAAAGAAAACAATAGCAAAGATCAATAAAACTCAAAGCTGGTTCTTTGAGAAGATAAACAAATATGATAAAACGTTAGCCAGACTCATCAAGAAAAAGAGGGAGAGGACTCAAATCATTAAAATTAGAAATGAAAAAGAAGAAGCTACAATGGACACTGCAGAAATACAAAGCATCCTAAGAGACCACTACAAGCAACTCTATGCCAATAAAATGGACAAGGTGGAAGAAAAGGACAAATTCTTAGAAAGGCATAACCTTCCAAGACTGAACCAGGAAGAAATAGAAAATATGAACAGACCAAACACAAGTAGTGAAATTGAAACTGTGATTAAAAATCTTCCAACAAACAAAAGTCCAGGAACAGATGGCTTCACAGGTGAATTCTATCAAACATTTAGAGAAGAGCTAACACCCATCCTTCTCAAACTCTTCCCAAAAAATGCAGAGGAAGGAACACTCCCAAACTCATTCTATGACGCCACCATCACCCTGATCCCAAAACCAGAAAAAGATACTACAAAAAAAGAAAATTACAGACCAATATCACTGATGAATATAGATTCAAAAATCCTCAACAAAATTCTAGCAAACAGAATCCAACAAAACATTAAAAGGATCATACACCATGAACAAGTGGGATTTATCCCAGGGATGCAAGAATTCTTCAATATACACAAATCAATCAATGTGACACACCATTTTAACAAATTGAAGAATAAAAACCATATGATCATCTCAAGAGATGCAGAAAAAGCTTTTGACAAAATTTAACACCCATTTATGATAAAAAACTCTCGAGAAAGTGGGCATAGAGGGAACCTACCTCAACATAATAAAGGCCATATACAACACACCCAGAGCAAACATCATTCTCAGTGGTGAAAAACTGAAAGCATTTCCTCTAGGATCAGGAAAAAGACAAGGATGTCCACTCTCGCCACTAGTATTCAACATAGTTTTGGAAGTCCTAGCCACGGCAATCAGAGAAGAAAAAGAAATAAAAGGAATACAAATTGGAAAAGAAGAAGTAAAACTGTCACTGTTTGCAGACAACATGATACTATACATAGAGAATCCTAAAGATGCCACCAGAAAACTACTAGAGCTAATCAATGAATCTGGTAAAGTTGCAGGATAAAAAATTAATGCACAGAAATCTCTTGCATTCCTATACACTAACAACAAAAGATCAGAAAGAGAAATTAAGGAAACAATCCCATTCACCATTGCAAGAAAAAGAATAAAATACCTAGGAATAACCCTACATAAGGAGGTAAAAGACCTGTACTCAGAAAACTATAAGACACTGATGAAAGAAATCAAAGATGATACAAACACATGGAGAGATATACCATGTTCTTGGATTGGAAGAATCAATATTGTGAAAATGTCTATACTACCCAAAGCAATCTACAGATTCAATGCAATCCCTATCAAATTACCAGTGGCATTTTTCACAGAACTAGAACAAAAAGTCTTAAAATTTGTATGGAGACACAAAAGACCCCGAATAGCCAAAGCAGTCTTGAGGGAAAAAAACGGAGCTGAAGGAATCAGACTCACTGACTTCAGACTATACTACAAAGCTACAGTAATCAAGACAATATGGTACTGGCACAAAAACAGAAATATAGATCAATGGAACGGGATATAAAGCCCATAGATAAACCCACGCACATATGGTCAACTAAACTCTGACAAAGGAGGCAAGGATATACAATGGAGAAAAGACAGTCTCTTCAATAAGTGGTGCTGGGAAAACTGGACAGCTACATGTAAAAGAATGAAATTAGAACACTCCCTAACACCATACACAAAAATAAACTCAAAATGGATTAGAGACCTAAATGTAAGACCAGACACTATAAAACTCTTAGAGGAAAACTAGGAAAAAAAACTCTTTGATGTAAACCACAGCAAGATCTTTTTTGACCCACCTCCTAGAGTAATGGAAATAAAAACAAAAATAAACAAATGGGACTTAATTAATCTTAAAAGCTTTTGCACAGCAAAGGAAAACATAAACAAGACAACCCTCAGAATGGGAGAATATATTTGCAAACGAATCAACGGACAAAGGATTAATCTCCAGAATATATAAACAGCTCATGCAGCTCAATATTAAAGAAAAAAAAACCCTATCAAAAAATGGGCAGAAGACCTAAATAGACATTTCTTTAAAGAAAACATACAGATGGCCGAGAAGCACATGAAAAGCTGCTCAACATCACTAATTATTAGAGAAATGCAAATCAAAACTACAATGAGGTATCACCTCACACCAGTTAGAATGGGCATCATTAGAAAATCTACAAACAATAAATGCTGGAGAGGGTGTGGAGAAAAGGGAACCATCTTGCACTGTTGGTGGGAATGTAAATTGATACAGCCACTATGGAGAACAGTATGGAGGTTCCTTATAAAACTAAAAACGCAATTACCATATGACCCAGCCATCCCACTACTGGGCATATACTCAGAGAAAACCATAATTCAAAAAGACACATACACTCCAATGTTCATTGAAGCACTATTTACAATAGCCAGGTCATGGAAGCAACCTAAATGCCCATCGACAGACGAATAGATAAAAAAGATGTGGTACATACGTACAATGGAATATTACTCAGCCATTAAAAGGAACAAAATTGGGTCATTTGTAGAGACGTGGATGGACCTAGAGACTGTCATACAGAGTGAAGTAAGTCAGAAAGAGAAAAACAAATATCGTGTATTAACACATATATGTGGAACCTAGAATAATGGTACAGATGAACCGGTTTGCAGGGAAGAAATAGAGACACAGATGTAGAGAACAAACCTATGGACACTAAGCGGGGAAAATGGCAGGGGTGGTGGTGGTGGTGGTGGTGGTGGGATGAATAGGGAGATTGGGATTGACATATATACACTAATACGTATAAAATAGATAACTAATAAGAACCTGCTGTATAAAAAATATATAAAACAAAATTTTTAAAAATAGTCAATTGAGCAAGGTTGCTTGATACAAGGTCAGCACTTTAAAAGCTGTATTTATTTATATAGCTACAAATATAAAGTGAAGTTTAATATAAGTCCTTTTTATAATATGAGAAGTATCAAATCCTTCGAGAAAATAAAATAAAATATGTGCAAAGCCTTTAAAATACAAATTAGAAAACATTTTTTGCAAGAAATTAAAGACCCAAATAAGTAGAATTTATCATGTTCATATATAGAAGGACACAATATTGTAATCACTTTTCCCACAAATTGATCTATTCAATGAATCACAGTAATAATCCTAGAAGTTTTAATTTTTTGTAGAAATTGACAATCTGATTATAAATCTACATGAAAATATGTAGGGACAAGAATAGCCAACACAATCTTGAAAAAGAACAAAGCTGGAATACTTACATTATTAGATATAAAAATTATTATAAGGCTATAATAATTAAGACAGTATGCTATTAGTAATACAGAATAGTGGAACAGTACAGCAAGTCCAGAAACAGAACCATGTATATATGTATATATACGTGGTTCTGTTTCTGGACTTGCTGTACTGTTCCACTATTAGTGTAGTAAAATGTGAAAAAGATAAAATTTTCAACAAATGAGCTTGATTACTCATATGGAAAAAAACTTTATCTTTCCTCCAACCTGTCATACACAAAAATCAATTACATAAGGATTGTGTTACTGAATGTGAAACATAAATAGAATTAGATAATATTTTCTTCAAGAGAACACAGAAAGTGTTAAATAAAGGGAAAAAATTTTAATTGAAGTATAGTTGATCTACAATGTTGTGTTAATTTCTGCTGTACAACAAGCTGATTCAGTTATACATTCTTTTTTTATATTCTTTTCCATTATGGTTTATCACAGGATATTGAATACAGTTCCCTGTGCCTATACAGTAGGACCTTGTTGTTTAATCCATTCTATATATACTAGTTTTCATCTACTATCCCCAAACTCCCACTCCAACCCTCCCCCACCCCCTTCCCCCTTGGCTACCACATGTCTGTTCTGTTTGTGAATCTGTTCCTGCCTCACAGATAAGTTCATTTACGACATATTTTAGATTCCACATATAAGTGATATCATATAGTATTTGTCTTTCTCTTTCTGATTTACAAAGGGAAAAAGATTTAAACTTCTTTTTATCAAAAAATACCTTTAGGAGAGTACAAACTCAAGCAGCAGAGTGAAAAATAGTTTTCCAATCCATGTATCTGCGAAAGAATCTGTATCCAGAATATGTAAATAACTTCTACAAATCCATAAGAAAGCCATAAGAAAGCCATAAATAACTTCTACAAAGCCATAAGAAAGGCAAACAGCCCAACAGAAAAATGGATAAAATACTTGAACAGACACTTCACAAAAGAGTACAATCAAATGGCCAATTAACATATGAAAAGATGCTCTATCACATTAGTCAATAGAGAAATGAAAATCAATGCCATAGTGTATATCATTATACACTCTCCAAAATGGTTTAACTGAAAAGGATGAAAAATGACAAATTCTTGCAGGATGTGGAAGAACTGGAACTTTCATGTATTGATAGTAAGAGTGTACATTGGTACAATCACTCTGGAAAACCAACAGGACCCAGTAAAGCTATATATATATACTCACAAACATACATACACACTCTATGACACAATTCCACTCTTATGCATACACTCAACAGAAATGCAAATGTATGTTCTACAAAAGCTATATACAAGAATGTTCACAGCAGTACTATTCAACCTAACCCAAAGATGAAAATGACTCAAATGTCCAAAAGAGTAAAATTGGGGGAAAAAATTGGGGAATATTCATGCAATGGAATGCTATACAACAATAAAAATATACGAAACTTTTGTAACAACATGGATGGATCTCATAAACATAATGTTGAGTGAAAGAAGCCATACACAAGAGTCCATAATGTATTGTTTCATTTCAGTAAAATTCAAAATTGTGTAAAATTCGTATATGGCTATATCAGTCATTATAATGATTACTGCGGTGGAGGTGGTAACAACTGGAAGTGGACATGAAAGGGGCTTCTGATATGTTGTCAATATTCTGGGTTTTTTTTAATCTGGATTATGACTACATAGTGTAATCACTTTAAAAATTTACCAATATATACTTACTAATTATACAATTTTCTGTGCTTATGCCAGACTTTTTTTAAAAAATGAAGCCACAAAAGACTAAGGGGAGGAAACGCCTCACTATTTGGAGCCACCCACATAGTCAATATTTTAAAACATACAGAATCAGTCCATTTGTCTCCACCCCTATTTCCAGCCTTATCTCTCTTCTGGATTGTTGCTAAACCTCTGCTTCTACCTTTGTCCTCTTCTCATGTATTCTCCTAAATGCAATTCAGTTCATATCACTTCTCGAATTCTTTAATATAAAAGACATAGTCCTTAAAATGGCTTACAGGGCTCTATGTAATATGGACCCCTTTATCTTTCTGAGCTTGTCTTATACTGCTGTTTTCCAAATGAACTGCACACTTGCCAAAATGGCATCCTTGTTGCTCCTCCAGACATAGGTCACCTTCAGGGCTATTGCATTTGTTGTTTACTTTGACTGAAGCACACTTCTGCCAGATATCCGTATAGCTCATTCATTTACTCCCTTCAGATCTTTGTAGCCTTCTTAATGAGGCCTTCTCGGATTATCTTACTGAAAGTTGCATCAATTTCCCTACTTCTCAACAGCCTCTATTATTTTCCAACTTATTCCCCTCTGTAGCCCTTATCACCATTTAATGTCTGTTATATGTCCCCTTGTACTACAATGTATGCTCAAGTAGAACACATATTTATGAGGATTTTTTTGTTGTTGTTGACCACTGTATATGTACTTAGATATAAAAGTACAAATAAATGCATTTGAATGAATTAATGTAAAGATTACTTTAAATTAATTTAAGTTAGTTAAATTAGGTTTAAATTAATGCCCAATACTTTTCAGTGCTTTTCCACATCTATTGTCTCATTCAATTCTCTCAGCAACCCCATCAGAGATGCAGAGTACACATTACTATCCCATTTTATGAGTGAGGAATTAGATCTGGAACTCATTAATAGTACCACCAAGATTACACTGCTAGTATATGATTAGATCACAGCCAAGAAATTGATTCTTCTGACTCTCAGTCCTGTGCTCTTCGTACTACACTGATACAGGTATATAACTAGACTTTTAAAATACAGCATCTGATAACTTTTCAGGTACCTGTTAGAGAAAAAAATATCAGTCTTGCAAAATTAGAAGCATCCTTTATTTTATCAATTTCCTTTGTTTAATGTCCTGCCTTTTGTCATCCAAGAGGAAAAAATGGTAGGTTACATTATGTCTTTAAATAATTGAATTAGACTTAAGTGCCTGTTATTTACATATTTTCCATATTCTCTCTAATACAATTTATTTTCAAAGACATTACGAGAATTAGTCAAAAGAACACTCAGTCTTCTCATTTCAGTGGAATCCTGGTCTTTGCATTAAAAAAAAAAAAAAAGAAAAATAGCAGGTATCAGAGGTTTAATTATACATTTTTAAAAATTTTATAACCTAAGCTATTGATCCTACTGTGATAGATCTCTTTCAGCGATTCAGCTGAAAATTTAAGATTCTACATGGAAAAATACAAAAATATTTAAAGACTGTCATTTAATAAACAAATTATGAAAGGCCTAACTTAGGAGCAGACGGGGAGAAAAATTTTTGTGGTCTGAAATGATCCTATTAACTGGATGTGTAAACATTTCACAGAAAGGAAATGCTGAATGTCTTCTTGAGAGTCAGGGCTTTCAGAACTGAATAAATGTACACCTCACTCAAATATGTCAAGTAATTGTGTACATGTGTGCATGTGTATAAATTTCTGTAGTTTTTATATTTCTTTGAATATTTCCACTGCTCCTTTCTGTGATTATGGAACTTATTTTTTAAAGTATTCCATGTCAGAACATTTCACTCATACTTCTCATCTCTTTACCCTTTTGTACTATCATCTTGAAAAATCCCTGACTTGGCTATCCAGGTCATTAAATACCTGTAGCTATGTTAATTTTATTTATTATTATCACTTCACCTATCATTTTGAAAAAATGTGATTTATTTGGTTGGGGTTTGGTGCAGAAGTTTATCTTCAAGCTTCCCCTTCCTATGCAACCATTACTCTGTCAAATTAATTTGTATTCTCTAGAACTTTATATAAATGGAATCATAAAGTATGCAGTCTTTTTGTGTCTATAATCAGCAGTTTATTTTGAGATTCATCCATTTTGTTAAGGATATCAATAGCTCATTCCTTTTTCTCCACTGAGTAGTATTCCACTGTATGAATATACTACTTATCCATTCAATTGTTGATGGAAATTTGGGTTGCTTCCAGTTTAGGGATATTATGATAAAGCTTCTGTCAACGCTAGTGTACAAGTCATTGTATGGTTATACACTTTTATTTCTATTTTATAAATATTTAGATGGGAAATAACTGGGTATATGGTAGTTGTATGTATTTTTTAACTGTAAACCACACATATTTAAAGTGTACAATTTGATAAGTTTTGACATATGTCTCCTCCTAGGTAACTATCACCACTATCAAAACAATGAATATATCCATCATCCTCAAAAGCTTTTTTATACTCCTTTGTAATCTCTCCCTTCTGTCCTTACCCATATTTCTATCCGGAATACTTTTTCTTCTGCCTGAAGAACTTCCTTTAACTCTTATAGTTCAGGTTGCCAACGATAAATTATTACAGCTTATCTATGAGTTTTTTCCCTTCATTATTTTAAAGTTGTTGCTCCACTGACTTTTCACTTGCATTATTTCTGATGAGAAATCTGATGTCATCCTTACATCTCTTTCTTTGCACATGGAGTATCTTTTCCCCCCATCTGGTGGCTTTTAGGATTTTCTCTTTACTGCTGATTTTGAGTAAATAATTTTGATGTATGTTGGTATGTTTACCTTCGTGTTTCTTGCACTTGATTGTCACTGAACTTCTTGGGTATTTGGAGTTATAATTTTTGTCAAATTTGGAAAATATTCAGCTATTTTTCTTTACTTTTTTTCTGTTCCTTCCTCCATTTTTGAGGACTCTAAATACACATACATTAGGCCACCTGAAGTTGTCCCACAGTTCATCAATACTTTGTATAATTTTAAAAATTAAATTATTTTTTCTCTCTGAATTTCTTTTGGAAGTTCC
Organism: Balaenoptera musculus; assembly: GCF_009873245.2. Classification (NCBI taxonomy): domain Eukaryota; kingdom Metazoa; phylum Chordata; class Mammalia; order Artiodactyla; family Balaenopteridae; genus Balaenoptera; species Balaenoptera musculus. The sequence goes on along the minus strand of NC_045806.1, from coordinate 105,234,665 downwards.
TATTGCTATTTCCTCAAATTCATTAATCTCCTGCTATGTTTAATCTGCCATTAATCCCATTCAGTGTATTTTTCATCTCATATATTGTAGTTTTTATTGCTATAATTTCAATCTGGTATTTTTTGTATCTTCAATGCAGCAGCTTTATTTTTTGCATTCTTTTTAAATAAACTTTTATTTTAGAATGATTTTAGATTTACAAAAAAATTATAAAGATAATACAGAGTTCTCATACCCCCTCAGCCAGTTTCCTGTATTAACTAAGATCTATATTAGTACAATACATTTGTCACAGTAAGAACCAATATTAATACATCATTTTTAACTAAAGCACATACTTTATTAAGATTTCCTTATTTTTTACCTAATGTCCTTTTTATATTCTCAGATCTCATCCAAGATATCACATTACATTTAGTAATCATGTTTCTTTAGTTTCCTATAGGCTATGACAATTTTTCAGACTTTCCTAGTTTTTGATGACCTTGACAGCTCCTAGGAGTACTGGTCAGGTGTTTTGTAGACTATCCCTCAATTGGGATTTGTCTGATGTTTCCTCATATATCTGATGATTAGACTGGGGTTATAGGTTTTTGGTAAGAAGATCACAGAGGTGAATTGCCATTCTCATTTCATCTCATCAAGGTTACATGGCTTATCACTGTTGATGTTAATCTTGTTCACCTGGATGAGCTAGTGTTTGTTAGGTTTCTTCATCCTTTAACCCTGTACTCTTTGGAAGGAGGTCACTGTATGTAGCCTATAACTCCACTGTGGAGTTATGCTCTACTTCCTTGAGGTTGGAATATCTACCTAAATTATTTGAAATTCTTCAGAATGGAATATTTGTCTCTTCTCTCCCACTTATTTAGTATTATATCATTTATTTATATCAGTATGGACTCGAGGATATCTATTTTATACTTTGTGTTATAAGCTAATATTACTTTATTTTATTATTCAAATTATTCTAACTTTGGCCATTGGGAGCCCTTAAAGTTGGCCCTTGTGTCCCTTTGACACACTTTTATCTTTTCTTTTTCCTTTAGCCCTTATTTTCTGGAACTAAAGAATCTCCAGGCTCATCTTATGTATTCCCAGCCCCAGTCCCAGAATGAGCTACTTCTTCAAAGAGCCCTGGTTCCTTTTGTTGTATAATGGTATTAGAAACCAAGATCAGAGTGCTAGAAGTGCTTTTATTACTGGGCTGCCATTGCTTCTAGGCCCTTTCAGCTGATACAGCAAAGAAATATATGTGTGTATACTAACCCATGTACATACACACACACATACACCTAACCCATGTACACACACATATTATATATATGTATAAATATGTATATATATGCAAATATAATCTCCATTTGTATTGCATTAAACTAAATGTGTTCATACTGTTGTATTCGATTCTAATCCATTATCACATGAATCATAGCCTCCTCTCATTGATTATCTATAATCTCAAACTCCAACAGTAAGAAATCTGGCTCCCAACATCTACCATCAATTAACTTAACTGTTCAAGTCGTATATACCTATATGATGGTTTCAGAATTATTAACCCGTACTCTCATGGGAAACAACTTTATCAACTTGAGTGCAGTGCTTATATGTACATTTCCCTTTAACTTTAGTCTTACAGACTCCACTCATTCTCCACTCATTTCCCAAGTTACTCAGGTCAGTACCTTATTCTCCCATCCTCTTCAGTGAGATTGTTTCATACATTTGTGGTTCAATTAGATTCTTTTGTCACAGTCTGAATTCTTTCCTGGGATTCCTCAACCTCCTAAATGATTTTTAAAACATGTTAATACATTAAAGTTTACTCTTTCTGTTATAAAGTTCTATGGGCTTTGACAAATGCATAATGTCATGTATCCACCATTACAGTATCATATAGAATAGTCTCACTGCCCTAATGCTTAACATGTTTGAGAAAATATAATATAATATATAATGCTTATATTCCTCACAAATAATGTTTGTGAAATTATAACTTATATTTTGTTACAGTATTTGTACACTTTTGCTTAATTTTGTTGTTCGAATAGCACTATGATATTAATCCATTAAAATGCTTCAAATTCTCCATAACACTTTTTCAAGTTTTCCTTGGAATGACCTCCTGCATTCTTAAGCATGCTTTTTATTATATCTGGAGGCGACTTTTTATGTGAACATATCTCATATTTTGTCATGCATGTTGGTGTGGAAATGGTTTAAATTATAGAGATTTTCTTTATATTTAAGCTGTGCAATATCTCTTCAATAAAGTGAGACAATCAAATCATCACCTCTGTCTTTAAAGGCATCAATTTTCCTCAAACTATTGATAAGCAGTGATAATCAAGAAGACTATGGGTCTGAACGGGAAGCCCAAATCAACAAGTAATGTGCTTTAAAAAAGTTGATTAAAGTAAACACTTGAGGGAGTCAGATATAGACTATTAGAACATACTAAAATGACTCAAGTACCATTATATAGTCTAAAGGACTGCAACATTACTTTAAAAATGATCAAATATTTTTGAATAAAGTTCAAAAACCACTTTGTTCACTTTGTAATCATACAACATGGATGTTGAAGCTGCTACAGTGAATTAGGAGACAAATAATTACCCAGAATATTGTACAATGCTATTTTTTGCCAAGCTATGAATCTGGCTTCAGTTAGAATATTAATTTTTTTTCAAAAGAATATATATCCAGTGCAGTTCTTTAAGCACATCTGGTAGTCACTTATATAACTATTGTATCTTATTTGTCTTAAAGCAATGGGTTCTGTTGATAGTGAGTAAAAATAATATGCATTATCCAAATGATTTCTTGTGTGCATTGAAATAAACTGTGTTAGTATCTACATATAGCCTCTCTAATATGCTTTCAATAGAAAGTGATCATTTCTAGCGGAGAACATGGCATTTATTGGACTTGGTAACGTACACTGAAAAGTGTTTTCTTCTCAAATCTACCCGTTACCCACAGTAAATTTTAATTTGCTTTTCACAAAGTACCTTTTAATTTTTTTACAAATGGTTAATATTGGTGTACACATCATCAAAAAGAAGCAGAAACAGAACTATAGCAATAATCATTAATGGATTAGATGGAGGATTTAGATATTGAATGAATGTACTTGGCAAAGAGATATAAAATGTTAGAAATAATAAATAATAAGTAAAATATACAGCCAATAATATTATAATAACTGTATGGTGACAGACGGTAAAAAGACTTATTGTGGTGATCATCTCATAATGTATAAAAGTACTTAATCACTACAGTGTACACTTGAAACTGATATGATATTGTAAGTCAATTATATTTCAATAAAATTTTTTAAAAGAATAAGTAAAATAGAAAGTTCTATTAATTTATGAAGGCCATTATATGGGCTTTATGTGTTAAAGAGAATTAAGATGACAGATTCCAGGTAAAGTGGGCATGTAATCAGAAGTGTTAATTTCCCTCCCTCTCACACTCTTCTAGAAGTGAACTGCAAAATATTTAAAAAAAAAAAAAAGGTAAAAACTTATAATGGTGCTGAAATGTAGAAAAAGTATCTCAACAAATATAAGAAGATACTCAATGAGAGTGTTTTCCCCTATGAAAGAACAGGTTTGGGAAGTAATTGGAGGAGATAGCCTCTAAATCACTGAGGGCAAGTGAAGACAAGATGCAGAAAGTTAATATGGACACTATCCTTCCTGACAAGTCATACTCCCTTCAAGAAGAGATGTAGTGAGGAAAAGAGGATAAGTGGGCACAACAAACAAAAGCTGGTATACCTGTGTATTTCTCCAAAGTGAGAAAATTGTAAATGTGGTTGGATTTATGAAGAGATACTGTAGATCAGAAGAAAGGGATCACCTTAAGAATCATAATAAAACTATTTCTTCTAGTCTTATGATGAGAAACATAAGAAAATATCTAATTTGTTTTTTTTTCAAAGAGATTAGAAAGAATCCTGCATTTATGAAACCAAAGCAAGTAGTTGAGAATAAAGAGTAATCTGAGATCAGGAAACACAGCATAGAGAAGATTGCTGAATAAAAGCAATAGAGAATAAACTGCAAATTGGCATTCCTGATTTTTAAATCTCTTTTTTAAATAGGAGCAAAATATTTCATCCATTACATGATACAATTATTTATTTCAAACCAACAACCAACTTCATGTTTAATGGTGAGAAGCAAAAGCAGTGGTTTTCAAACTTGGTTGTACATTAGAAGCACATAGAGAGATTTAAAAAGAACTTTTTTTGATTCCTAGGTCTCACTGGAGATCAGTTAACTCAGAATCTCTGGAGGTAGGATCCAGACATGAGTATTTTTTAAGTTCCATGGGTAATTTTACGTGCAGCCGAGACTGAGAACCACTGTACTCTAGCATCATTTTTCAAAGTGTTTCTTTAATATGTTAATATAAATTGTAACTCTGCTGGAGAAGGATATGATATGTAGCACTTTCACAGAAACTATTTAATGTGAAGCATCTGGTTGGACCACTATTCTATAAAACAATTTGGGAAATGCTGAACCAGAGGTATTGCCATTCAAAATAGGAATGAGACGAAGGTGTTTTCAGCATCATTATTTAACATTCTGGACACTCTGGCAACTATAATGAGATAAGAGATGAAATAAGATTCAAATATTGGAGAGAAGGGGATATATTACAGTTACCATATTGTAGTATACATGAGGAAATTGAAGATAATCAAAGGGAAAAAATAGAATTAAGAAAGTTCAAGGGGCTTCCCTGGTGGCGCAGTGGTTAAGAATCTGCCTGCCCATGCAGGGGACACGGGTTCGAGCCCTGGTCTGGGAAGATCCCACATGCCGCGGAGCAACTAGGCCCGTGAGCCACAACTACTGAGCCTGCGCGTCTGGAGCCTGTGCTCCGCAACAAGAGAGGCCGCGATAGTGAGAGGCCCGCGCACCGCGATGAAGAGTGGCCCCCGCTTGCCGCAACTAGAGAAGGCCTTCGCACAGAAATGAAGACCCAACACAGCCATAAATTAATTAATTAATTTTTAAAAAAATACATTCACCCTTTTAAAAAAAAAAAAGTTCAATAAACTTGCAGTTACAAAATTAACATTCAAAAAAATAATAGCTTTATCTTATACCAGCGTTTCTTGATCTTAATACAATTGGCATTTTGGGTCAGATAATTTTTTGCTATGAAGGGCTGTCCTGTGTATTGTAGGATGTTTGGCAGCATTCCTGGTTTCTACCAATTAGTCAGCAGTAGCACCACCCTACTCCCAATATTATGACAACAAATATGTCTCCAGACAGTGCCAATATTCCCCACGACATAAAATCACCCCTGGTTGAGAACCACTACCTTGTAGCAAATAATACTGAGGCTATACAACAACAACAAAAAAGTGAATTTATCAATAAAAGCATCAACAAATACAAAGCAGTTACAAATAAACTTGGCAAGGTATCTTTAAGAAAACTATATAAAGAAACTATAAGCTTAATTGAAGGATACAAAAGAGGATGTAAATATTTAAAAAGATATATTACATTCTTAGATGAAAAATCTCAATACTATATAGTAATGTGAACTCTCCCCAAATGAATTTATACATTTAATGCAATTTTAATCAATATCCCAGTGGACTTTATTGTGTATCGATATATAATTATTCCTTAATTTATATGTAAGACTAAGTAGGCAAAAATAACCAGATATATATTGAAAAAGATTACTAATAAAAATAAACATGCACTCTCTGGTAATAAGAACTGTTTTATTCTTTAATTTTTTTCCAGCTTTATTAAGATACATTTGACATATAACATTGTATAAATTTAAGGTGTACTCATGATGATTTGATATGCATATACTGTGAAATGATTACCACAATAGGATTAGTTAACACATCCATCACCTTGCATAGCTACCATTTTTTGTGTGTGTGGTAAGAACTTACAAGATTTACTCTCTTAGTAACTTTTAAGTATACAACATATTATTCTTAACTATAGTCACCATGCTGTATATTATATCCCCAGAACTTACTCATCTTGTAACTGGACGTTTGTACCTTTTGACCACCTTTGCCCACCCCCACCCCAGGAAACCACCAATCTACTCTGCTTCTATGGGGTTTTTTTTTTTCCTTAAGATTCCACACATAAGTGAGATCATACAGTATTTCTTTCTCTGCCTGACTTATTTCAGTTGGCATAATGCCCTCAAGTTTCACCCACAGTGTTGCAAACAGCAGGATTTCTTCCTTTCTCATAGCTGAATAGTATTGCATTTTCTTAATCCATTCATCCCTTAATGGACCCTTTGGTTGGGACTGCTAGGTGGGCTCCCTGATTTGGTGGGGCTTCTGGCTATATTCCACAATTAGGCAGGACCACTAGCTGAACTCCGGAATCACCTCTCATCAGTAGGGGTCGCAAGCTGTTTTCCTTGGAAGAGTAGTTTCGCTAGTTAGATTCCACAATTGTTTAGGGCTTCAGGCCATGCTCTGCAATCACTCCTGGTCAAGTGGGGCCTCAAGCTGTGCTCCCTGACCAGATGGTGACGCTGGCTGGTCTCTACATTCAGGTGGGGCTGGAGCCTGGGATATAGGGTCGAATGGGGCCTCCCACTGTGCTCTGAGATCAGGCAGGGCCCCAGGCTGTGCCCAGAAGTTGGGTGGTACCTCTAGCTGGGCTTTGTAATGGGTCGGCCATTGACTGTGCTCTGCTGCTGGGTGAGGTTGCTGGCCCAACTCTCTGGTCATGTGGGGTCTCTAGCTGTACCCCACAGTTGGGTGAGGCTGGAGACTGTGCTCCGCAGCTGAGCGAGGTTGCACTCCAGGCTCCCTGGTCAGGTGGAGCCACAGGCTATGCTCGACAGTTGGGCAGGTTCACCGGCTGTGCTGTCCCTGGGTGAGCTTCAGGCTGTGTTCAGCAATCAGGTAGGACTGTTTGCTGGGCTCAGCTGCTGGATGAGTTGGTAGGTGAAGCTTTGCAGCTGGGTGATAAGGTAGGCTGGGCTCCAAGGCTGCTCAGGGTCACTGTTCAGGTTCCCTGGTGGTCTGGGGCCAGAGTCTATGCTCAACAGTTGTACAGGGCTGCTGGCTTGACTCCCCGCCCAGGTGGACCATAAGATGTGCTCTGCATAGGGCCGTGGTCTGTGGTCATGCTTCCCAGAGGGGTGAGACTGGAGGCTATGCTCAGCAGTTGGGTGGAAGAATAAGAACTACTTTAAAGCTATCACAATCAAAATAACATGAGCCAGAAAAAGAATATACAGTGTGATCACTGGAACAAAATAAACAGTCTAGAACCAGACTTATTTTGAATGTCAAAAACATGAGTAACATAAAACTTTGAAGAATATTTTTAACATATGGCAGATATAACTCAATACCTATTATTTATAAAGAGCTATTTAAATTAGTAAAGAGTAGACACATACTCCAATTAAAAGTAGTTCAACGAAATGATCAGCAATTGAAAAAAATGAAATAAATTCTGACATTAATTTGACATTAATTTTGCAACTTAAATTTCCCTTCCTTAAAGAAGGGCTCACTGACTCTTTAGTCTAGGTCAGGTCTCAATTATGTGCTTGCATAGACCCTTGACTTAAGCTTCACAGCTTACATTAAAATTGTAATTTAATAACTAATACAATTATTTTATAATATTTACCATAACCATCTCTCAAGTCAGACTTTAAGATTTAAGTGCCATGCCTGACTTTGTTCAGTGTTTCAACCCCAAATACAACACAATGCTTGGATCATAGTCGGTGTTGAACGAATTTACCCGGAGGTATTATAGTGTGGCAGCTATGAGTTGAGAGTGTAGAGCCAGACTCTACCTGGATTCAAATTCCCACCCCATAAATAGCACTCACTAGCAATGTAGCTGTGTGACTTTGACAAGTTATTTAGCCTCTTTTTGCTTCAAGTTCCTCATCTGAAAAACGGGGTAACAAAAATACACTCAACTCACAAGGTTGTTTTGATAGCTATTTTGACACAAATATGTGTGTGTTTTACATATATATAGTGTATTTATATAAAATAATATCTAGATAGTGCCTGGCAGAGAGTGTTATATAAGTTATGTAAGTGTAAGATATTATATTTATTAAATGGATGTTGAATGAACCTCAGTTCAATTTATTAGCCACTGATGCTAATTACAGCTCAGAAATTTCACAACACCAAACCCATATATCAGATAACATACATGTGTATATATTTATATATACCTATAAATCAAAGTAATCAAGAAATATGTAATAATCAACATATAGTAACCACTATATATTAGTTCATATAGTTACTATATAACTATAGTTATATAATAATTGCTATAATTACTCTACAAAGATATAGTTATCAAAGAAATAGAAATTAAAATGATGAAAGACCATTTTTAACCTTTTTCTTAATAATGATCATAATGAGTCAACAGTATTCCCTAACACTATGATTAGGAGCACAAATTCATATATCCTTTCTCTGGGGCAATTGAATGGCCCTAAATCTGTTTTTATTCTTTAGAAAATCTAATCCCTTTCTAGATACTTTTGTGAGAAAATATTCAAAGATGTATATAATAATGTATATGATTATTCAAAATGTCAGCATTTATAATAGTAAAAATTTTGAAGCTAACTAGATATCTAACAATAGAACATTTGCTAGATAAATTGTAGTACAGTCAGCCCTTGGTATCCACAGAAGGGATTGGTTTTAGGACCCCCACCACCACCCCAACCCTGTTGCAGATACCAAAATCCACGGATGTTCAAGGGATATAGTAAGGGATACAGTTCAAGGATATAGTACTATATCCATGCAATAGAATACTATGATGCTTTTAAAACATAAATGTGTACTGCTAAAACTATTTAATAGCATGGTAAGATGTTTATGATTTTTACAGTAAAAAAGTTTATAACATTAAAGTAAATGTGTGAAATTATATTAAATATGCATAGAAAAAGGAATAGTAGGTAATATCTTAGTATTAATCTCTGAGTAGAGTGATCAAAGTTCTTACTTCATTATGCTTTTCTTTATTTTCCCAATTTTCAACTATCAACTTGTATTTGCTTTATAATCATAAAAATCAATAAATGCTATTAAAATTATAAAGGCAATTAAAACTTGGATTTTCAAATTAAACTTATTAGTAAGAACAAGAAAAAATGCTTCATGGCATAGGATTACCTAGATGTGATGGTTAACTTAATGTGTCAACCTGACTGGGCTAAGAGATACCCAGATAGCTGGAAAAACACTGTTTCTGGGTATATCTCTGAGGGTGTTTCCAGAAGAGATTACCATTTGAATTGGTAGACTGAGTAAAGAAGATTGCCCTCACCAATATGGGTGGGCACCATCCAATCTATTGAGGGCCTGAATAGAACAAAAAGTCAGAGGAAGTGTGAATTTACTCTATTTGACTGGGGACAATCCATCTTTCCTTACTCTGGACATCACTGCTCCTGGTTTTCAGGTCTTCAGACTCTCGAACTGGGACTTACACCATTGGCTCCCCTGGCTCTCAGGCCTTCAAGTTTGAATTGGACCTACACCAATGGCTTCCTTGGGCCTCCAACTTGCAAATGACAGATCGTGGGACTTTTCATCCTCCATAAATCACATGAACCAATCCCTCATAACAAATCTCTTTTTATATATCTATATATATCCTATTGGTTCTGTTTCTCTGGAGAACCCTAATGCACTGGGTTATTATTTACATTTTTTAACTTGCACTGGCTTCTGGATAGAACTAGTAATCAGTGTTTATATATTTCAGCTAAGGTCAAAAATATGACTCGATAAAAGAAGACACTTAATGAACTAATATATTACTTATATCTCTAAAGCCCTGTAAAAGATGCATATATAATATATATCAGATACATATGAAATATATATATGTGTGTGTGTGTTTATATATACAAATATATGTTATTTGATATACAGGTTTGGGGAAGTTGAGTTTTCTCAGCTATAATTAGCATCAATGGTTAATAAACTGAAGTACTCATAAGTAATAGAGGGACAAGTAAATCACAAGTTGAAAAAATATTCTTAAATTAGATTTGCTAACATAAGTGGAGAGAGTGTACAGTGAAGTATATTAGCAATTACTTGGACATTTTTGAAGGTTCCTTGCAATACATATATATAGAATTTACAGCACAAAAATTTTAACATTAAAAACTGCAATCCCCCATTTCTGCCCTCCTACCAGCATATGTCCAAATTCATCAAAACATATACATTAAATAAGTGCAATTTTTCATATATCAATTATACCTAAATAAAGCTTTTACAAAAGAAAAAGAAAAACTACAAAGAAAACCCACTTCACTTATTCATTTTAACCTAGGTTCCTAAGTTATTCATCTTGATAATCAATTGACAGAATAAAGTAAATGAATTCTGGGCACAATTCAAATACCTTAGAAAAATCATATGCATGTTAGAAACATTAGATACCACCCATATCTTGCCCAAAATATACTAATATATGTTGGTATTTAATTAGTATATTTAATATATCAAATATCCAAAGGTGTCATACTAGCATTATTCATTTTCTTTTCCTTACATATCAGTTTTTATGAATGATAATTTTTTCTCCTATTTCAGCTTCTGATTGTCAGAGAATTTTGGTCTTGCAGTTTGCGTCTGCCTTTCATTTTATCTTCAGATACAGATTGTTTAACTTAAGATTATTACCAACCACTTATGTATCATCTACAGAATCTCCTTCCTCATAACCTTAAATATCCACTGTGATCCCTCTCTTGCTGTCTTACCATGTGACCTTTAAAAACTGCATCTTGGGGCTTCCCTGGTGGCGCAGTGGTTGAGAGTCTGCCTGCCAATGCAGGGGACGCGGGCTCGAGCCCTGGTCTGGGAAGATCCCACATGACGCGGAGCAAGTGGGCCCGTGAGCCACAACTGCTGAGCCTGCGCGTCTGGAGCCTGTGCTCCGCAACAAGAGAGGCCGCGATGGTGAGAGACCCGCGCACCGGGATGAAGAGTGGCCCCCGCTTGCCACAACTAGAGAAAGCCCTTGCACAGAAACGAAGACCCAACACAACTAAAATAAATAAATAATTAATTAATTAAAAAGAAAAGTTTTAAAAACTGCATCTTCCAGGTATTTAGGGAAGCCATCTTTGCTGATTCCAATGAACAAGCGCTCTCCCTAGTTTTATTATTGAAAACAGTACTCTATATTAATGATTAAGTGTTTACTCATTCAATCACGAATTCATTCAAAAAGTACTTAACACAGACATAGTACTATACCATACAATAGTTAAGAAATGGTGAGTATTTTATAATTCTGCATTGCTGATAAAAGTTATAAAAACACAACTTTGGTTATATTAAATTTCCAAAATAAAAGAACATTCAATTAAATTAGATATAATTCATTAAGACTGGTGGTAGCCATGACTTTAAGAAATCATTTATAATACTTAAACACACTTAAAATGATGTGGTTGGATTTGAGGGACTGAAGAAAAAGGGGGAACATGTATTTTCATCATTTCTAGGAAAGAGCTTAGGCAAGAGCATATACACATCATCATCATCATCATCATCCATACTAGCAGGAACACACCCATTAGAAACTTTTGCTGGCAAGAGCCATACCTCTGAATATAAAAGGCATTGTTATTTTTCTGGAAGGAAAAAATTAGAAAAGAAAAGGAAATCCCCAAAATGGCTACTATAATGAATGCAGAAGAAATACAGTTTCATATTTAGAAAGGAAACGTTGTAAAGAAATTGGTGTAACATATTTGTCTTTCCAAGTATGTAACAGATTGGCTATGTCTCTAGCTTCCATTTACATCTCCATATACCAGCCTTAGATCCTTTCCACTAGGAAAATGTTTGAAGCTGCATATTTCCTAACTCTAAGAAAACTTAGTAGCTCATTTCCCCAAGAATATTCTAAAAATTGCATTTAATATTTGACTCTCTTTTTGGCAGTTCAAACTATACCCATTACTCAAAAAATTAAAAACAGAACTACCATATGAACTAGCAATCCCACTTCTAGGTATAGGTCCACAAAAATTGAAAGCAGAGTATCAAAGAGAGACTTGCACACCTACATTCATAGCATTCACAATAGCCAAGAGGTGGAAGCAATCCAAAGGTCCATGAACTGATCAAAATAAATTGTGATATACACATACTATGGAATATTATTCAGTCTTTAAAAGGAAGGAAATCTTGTCTCATGCTACTATGTGGATGAACCTTGAAGACTAAGTGAAATAAGCCAGTCACAAAAAGTCAAATACTATATGATTCCACCTATATGAAGTATCTAAAGTAGTCAAATTAATAGGAACAGAAAATATAATGGTGGTTACCTGGAGATGGGAAGAGGGGAAAGTGGGAAGTTGTTTAGTACGTGTAATAAAGTTTCAGTTTTGCAAGATGGAAAAGTTCTGGAGATCTATTGCACAGCAAAATGAATACACTTAGGAGTACTGAACTATGCATTTTAAAATGGTTAAGATGGTAAATTTTATGTTATGTGTTTTTGCCACAATTTTAAAAATTAAAAATATATATATATACATGTATATATATGTATGTATAGATAGATAGATAGATAGATATGTATCTCCAATTGTGGAGAGTTGTCCTGCTTTATGGTAGACCAGGACGATTTCTACCCAAAGGGGCTACTGGGATCAGAAAAAAAGGACAGACTAGGTGTACTATTACTTACATTTCTTGGCCAGAATTAGCTAGTTTGGCTATCATGAGTTCTGAGGAAAAGAATAAATATCTATTGATTGGATTTGGGGAGGAAATGTTTTCCTTAAAATATATCTAGTATATTAATAAAAGAATACATATAAACATAGTAAATAGGAAAAATATATAGATAATCTTATCAGAATAATAGTTAATTTATATAGGGTACACCAATCCTGTCAGTAATTTAACAAGTAGAAACTTGCAACATGTAGTAGCAGAAAATATATCACAAACATTGTAGTCTAGTGTAGTTCATGACAGCAAACCAAAAAAGTTATAGACCTATTTAAAAATAAAAGTGCAGCACTGTATCCTGTAAATAAAGCCTTCAGTTCTTTGAATGCATTTTTGAAGTGACTTTTCTTCTTTTGGAAGAATAATATTAGTAGCATTGAAAATCACTATATTCATTCCATTTTGACAGATCCAGTGTTTGATTTGTATTTTGTATTATATTTGATTTGTTGTCTTAGGGGAAAGAGACACATATGACCCTTTCATTGAATCTTCCTATTTTCCCCATATGAGTCATATCTTTGCAAAAAGTATGTAAGAAACTGAGTAAGTTTTCAAGACAGTCTTTGCCAGTCATTTATTGAACTGAAATCTAAACATAGGTATGGCTTAATTTTAAGCAAATTTAATAAACAGAAATATAGGTTTATAAGACAGATCAGTAAATCAGTGACTGCTCACTTCACAAAAGGATTCTTCTTAAATTATATACTTCCCTAGAAAATTTTAACTGGAATTAAAATTTGTTTTATACAAGTTCTCTCTAAGACGTTTACTATGTTGCTAATACCCTTCAGCCAAAGACCGCCAGGAACATACCTGTAGGTGAACAAGTTGGCTTTATTACTCATTTCAGTGTCTTCAGTAAGAACGTGTTAGGAAGAATTTATGATAGGATTTGGGCTTTGGTTGGGTAATATTGTGGAGGATCTAAGGAAGCAAGGCTTTGCTTTGTATTGAGTGCTGTCAGGAAGTGGGGACAATTCTGTGACTGGGCATCTTAATAAATTTTATCTATAGGGAGGGTAGACTAGAGTAAGAATAAAGCTGTAATTGGTTAAGAAGTATCAGTCACTCACAGTGGTTTAGTTTAGATCATGTAAGCCTTGTATAGAAGGCTAAAACTTTTATATTTTACATTAAAAATGAAGAGTAATTGAAGAATTTTAAGTAAAGAATGGCATAACCAGATTTGAATTTAAGAAAGACAATAAAGATTAGAGGAGGTAAATAAGAGATACAATGGCAAATTAGTAGGTAGCGGTATTAATTCAGATTTTGAGGGCTCAAATTGACCATAAAGATGGAAAGATACAGATCTGAGAATTATTTGGGAGGTAGAATCTACAATACTTAATGACTAACTGTGTATTAGTCAGGGAGAAAAGAAAGTCAAGCATGACTCCAAGATTTCTGAACCATTACCTGAAATGAGAATATGAGAAAAGGTGCAGGGTTTTTGAAGGGGAGTGGATGGGTAGGGCGAGGGAGATATTGAGTTCACATTTGAACATAATTCGTGTCCTAGAAGACATCCAAATGGAGATATCTAGATAGAAATTTAAATGTGAGACTCAAGAAATAAATAAATAAACAAACAAACAAATGGTTTGCCCTGAAGGTAACATTTCAAAGTCATTTCATCGTACATATAATGTAATGGTTAGTTTCATGTGTCAATTGGCTGAGCTACAGGATGCCTAGATATTTGATCCAATGTCTTCTGGATGTATCTGTGAAGGTGTTTTTGGATGAGATTAACATTTAAATCAGTAGACTTTGAGTAAAGCAGATTGCCCTTCATAATGTGGGTCAGTCTCATGTAATCAATTGAAGGTCTGAGTAGAACAAAAACACCATCCTCCTCTGAGCAAGAGAAAAAATCTCCAGCAGATCGCCTTCAGACCTCATTTGCAACATCGGCTCTTACTGCTTGTAATGCAGATGGCTTTCAGTCTGGAACTGCAGCATCAGATTTCCTGGGTCTCCAGCCTGCTGGCCCACCCTACAGATTTTGGACTTGCCAGTCTCCATAATCATGTGAGCCAATTTTTTATAATAAACTTCTTCATATATATAATATATATATACATCCTGTTAGTTCTGTTTCTCTAGAGAACCCTGACTAATGCATACTATATATATATATACATATATATACACACATATACATATATATACACACACACACATACACACACATGAATGGTTTGCCATCACATAGGAACAAAGTATAAAATAACCAAGAAAAGTAAAAATATTTGGAAGGTGCATGGAGCAAGAAGAGTGATGGAAACAGGCTGAGAAGGGGTATTAAGAAATATAGGAAGGGAAGCAGCAAAAAATAGTGTCCAAGAAGAGCTGACAGGAGAGTTTCAAGAAGTGAATGGTGAACAGGGTCACGTGCTGCAAGGAAGTACAAAAAGATAAGGACTAAAAAGTGCCCAAGTGGATTGTGTGAGTACGAGGTAGAAGTTAGATCAGCCAGAGGATCATCCTGTCTTTTATGAGATGCTGTGACAGCAGAATATGAGAATAATACCTTATATTTGTAGGGTACTTCATCATCTACACAGCCCTTTTACATACTTATTTATTTCATTTAATCTTCATAACAACACACTGTGAGAGAGGAAGGTATAGTTATTCTCATTTTGAATTTAAGGAACTCAAAACTTGAATAAGCTTCCCAAAGGTTTAACTTTTAAATGTCAAAATCAGTAAAAAAAAAAAAAAAAAAAAAATCTAGACCTGCTGATTCCTAATGTAACTCAATTACACTATACCACAATGAACTTCTACTAAGCTACATAAAATTCTAGAGAACCTAGATACATACTAGCAAGAAACTTGGTTATCCTTGACATCAACATCAGAAGTCAGATTTCCCAAACATTCCTGGCTTCAGTAAACTATTATGGAGGTTTCATTCTTTAATCTAAACCACTGTGGAAGCTACTCTCATTTTTGTTCTCTACTACCTTGTAGGGTAATTACATTCCATATGTTACTATTTTGCATGCAGTCACACTCTTTTAAAATAGTAATAATAATAGCTAATATTTACATTGTAATTACCATATGCTGAACACTCTTCTAAGCATCTTACATATATTAAATCATTTAATCCTCACAACAAACTTATGAGGTATGCCTTATTATTATTACTCCCATTTTGCAAATAA
The DNA here is from genome assembly GCF_009873245.2 of Balaenoptera musculus. NCBI lineage: Eukaryota > Metazoa > Chordata > Mammalia > Artiodactyla > Balaenopteridae > Balaenoptera > Balaenoptera musculus. The sequence goes on along the minus strand of NC_045806.1, from coordinate 105,218,669 downwards.
GAAAACAGAGGTACTGATTATTTGAATAACTTGATCAAGATAATACAGCTAAGAAATTGTGAGACTGGGATTCAAACTTATTCCTTTCTAGTATGCTAGCTGCTATTGTCTTCTAAATTCAAAGAGGCCCATTAACTCTGATATTCTAGCATTGGTTAACAAATCCATATATACTCAGTTTGTCCCCTTATTATCTTACAGACTTCAGAGGATTTCAGCCTCTGTGTTTAAAAATGAAATTTTAATCATCTTAGCCTATACTCATATGGCAGCCACTCTAGTTCTCCTCTCCTGTCCCTCTCCCTATCATCTTGTAGGCTTTTTTTGCTGTTTTTCTACATGTTATTCAACACTTTAGCCTCTTTCTTCAAATGTGGTACCTGAATCCCAAATAAGTTTTCATGATTTACAGATTCTTGTGTTTTCATATAGACTAAAGATAAAGGGCTCAAATGCTCTTAGCAATGTTGTCATAAAATTATATTATTACCATGTTTATCTTTTGGGCTGTAAGTAACAATTATTCATTTCTAAAGTCAGTAGGTTTATGTAAGCCTATTTCATCTGTTCAAAAAAAAAAAAAAGTAGTATGACAAGAGCAGTGTGTTTATCCAGCTTTTGAAAGGACAATTCTCTTGATCCTTGCCTCTCCCCTACCCCAAAAGAAGACTGCAATATAGTATTTTCATCAATCTTCATTCAAGACCTTTAAAAACATTAATTTGCTTAATCCATAGGACTAGTAATTAAGAGCTGTAGAAAAGACTGTACTGAACTGTACAGTTCAAGTACTTTACATAGACACAAGGTTGATAGGTTTTTGAAACCTCTAACTGCTTAAAGCACATCTTCTACTCTGTCGTTAATCGATTGGCATTCTTTTGACTGTTTGCTCTACAGTAACAGAGAAAACTTCATTACACATTTCAATGACACTTTAGATAGAGTGAATACTGGAGAGACAGTAGATTGCCTGAACTAGAAGAGAGAAGATAAGTAGATTTATACCCTTTTTTGGTTTTTTTCTTGCAACTCTGCAAAAACACAAACAGAATTATACAGCCAATCATTAAAACTCCTTTATTTTATTACATGGGCCTAGATCAAGATAATTCCTTTTTAACGCAACAGTGATGATGTCGCAGTGCTTCTCAAAGCAGTTCTCTTCCTAATGTTTCATTAGCTTTTTAAACTTCTTGCTTTGATCCAGAGTATTTTTTCTCTATTTCATTTGTAAAGCAAGTAAATGTAATAAGCTTCCTTTTGGAAAATCAGCCCAGTTTAAATCATGCATTCTTTATACAATGTTAGGAGGAGAATGGTTAACATTTGTAGCCTCATGACTTGCAAATGAAAGAAAATAATAATGCTTAGCAAGACATTAGAAGAACACATTCACCATGAATCATACTGCCCTTGAAGGTGCAGCTTAAAAAAGCAGAGAAATAGATTTGACACCACTTGGACTTGCAGCTCGGACATGCTGCATTAAACTGTTCAAAATTAATTTAATCTGAGCAAGGAGAATAATAGCCTCTCAGTTCAAGGCTTCTGATAGCAGTAATTTGCACTCGAAAGTACTTCCAAAGGAAAGGAATAAATGAAGGGCGACTCTCCAAAACTGAGTGAGCAAATGTATTCACTAAAATGAAAGCCTCTTGATCACCCTATAAAAGATCATGCCAAAAAAATGACAAATTCTATGTCATTCTCTTGGGTAGGAATTTTCTCTTGCAACTGTTCACTTGCTCTGTTTTGGGGACAGACTTATCCCCTTTTGAACTATTGTGGCTCTAGAGGAAGTGTCTAGCTTCAGTTGCTACATTAATTCAGTGGCCCAAAACCAGTCTGACAAAAGATCATGCACTTGTGGGCTTTGGGCCCAATATTCTCTTTCATACTCTTGGGGAAGGCATTCCTTGGTGAGTAAGTAAACAAGAGTCATAGCAAGTATTTCGGGTTTGAGACAATCCATGCTACTTTCTTACAGTCACAGAAATGCTCTCACCAAAGCCAGGTACCAAGGTGCTGAGCAAAGGAAGGACGTGTACCCAAAAGAGGGGGCTCACGCTAAAAAGGTCTGACTCATCAAACTATTCAATGAAGTAACCAGTGGGGGCAAACTGGTATATAGTGCAATTTGAGGAGAACCACTAGGGTCTCCTTGCTCAAAATTCTCTCTTCCATTGACTTATCACAGACTCAAAAATTCTGCCCATATGTCACTGCCTTGGGGATAATGCCTTCAGGAATAACTAACATATTTATTTACTGCATTAGCAATCATCTAGCACTTCCCAGAAATCTGAGAAATCGGGACACCACACAGGCATTGAGAAAATTGGCTTCAACAGTTCTGGGCAGGTGAGTCCCTTCGAAAGTAGATGGAAGAGAGGACTCCTGATAAACGCCTCTTATTCATAACTAGTAAAAAAGGAGTAAACACGGACAAAAATAGTGATGATAAGTACTCAAATAATTACACGCACAGAAAGACAAAACTAACTTCATTTTTGACAATTTCTTTTCCTTGATGTTAATCAAGTAGTTTTCTGCATACACTGGGAGAAATTATTTTTCCCTTGATTTGAGATCTAATGGTGGTGAGAAAGAACATGCAGGGAAATACAAAGAATGAGTTTTTCCAAATGGCATGAGAATAAGTAATATATTAGTATTCAAGTTTCATTTCCACTTCCTTAGTTGCTTTTCTTTTGCAAATTTAGAGGAAGGAAAACCAAAAGGTCTTCTTAAATTCTCTGGTAACACTTAATTTCTTCTGAATAATTTACCTGCCAGTAGTTATTTGTTCTATAATAATTCAAAGAAGGCTGGTTATGCCAAAGGCCTTTAAAAACAACAACAACAAAAATAAAACAGGAATGAATATAATTTAAAAGTTGCACACAATGTCTTGTATACTTATCTGGTCTTTAATGAACACTAATGAAATTTCTTCCCACAGTTGTACCATTTTTCATGAGTTAGATTGACATTATTAGATTAGTGGTTTTAGGACATTTTTAGTTAACAGAAAATTTCAGAAATGGCTAAAATTCTGTTTATCTCCTTAGTTAGCCAATTTCTTCTTTTCACTTCAGAAGAAGCATAGAATTCTACATATTATTATTTGATTACAAATCAGGTCATGTTTCTCAAAGTGGGCCTGTGAACCATTTATATCAGAATCACTTGTGGTATTAAGAAAATATGCATTCAGGCCCCATCCCTGAGGCCCCCTCCCTAATCAACTGACTTTAATTAAAAAATTTTTTTTCATTCTGATTTTTGAGAACCACTGTTTTCCATATTTTAGACCAACTACTACCCAATGCAGAAACCCACCCTACAGTATCATTGAAGGATAGGTTTATAGCCTCTGCTTTAAAATTTCCAGTGAAATGTAACTCATGAGGTCACACATCAGCCATTATTAAACAGCCTTAATAGTCAGAAATTTTTCCTTGTACTAAGTCAAAATATATCACGAAACTTCTACTTGTTGGTTCTAGTTCTTCCCTCTGAAACCACACAAAATAAATGTAATCCATTTCCACATGACAGTCTTTCAAATATTTGGAGACAAGTACTATATTCCCTCTGTTTTCTACCCTGGGCTAAATATCTTCAGTCTCCACAACCATTCCTTCTCTGATCCATTTCCATATGCTTTACCATTCTTGTTGCCAACCTTAGATATGTTCCAGTGTGTCACTATTAGTCTTAAATGTGGTGCCTAGAGCAGAACATAATATAGAAGATGTGATTCGACCAGTGTAAAGTATTGTGACACTATTCTTTCTGTGGTTTGTTTAGAACAATAGACATTAAGAAAATACCCTAAATTCATGCAGGCTTCTGTGTCTGTGTGTGTTTTGTTTGTTTTTGCAGTCACGTGTCACTGAAGCAGCATATTGTGCTTACAATGAGCAAAAGCCTCTAGGTCTTTGTCATGTAGAAGGTTATCAAGCCAGCCCTGCTTCACACTCTATGCATACAGTTGACATTCTCATCTAAGGCCAGGACTTAGATTTATTTCCTTTATATAAAATGATATTAATAGTGAAACATCACTGAAGCATATTGACTTTTTGTTTATCAAACATAATTTGGTAATATCCATTCCAACCAGCTTTTGTTAATCTGTTAAATTTGAGAAGTCTTATTTTTTTATGCTTTCATTCAAGTCACCAACCAAAATACTGAAATACAGGCCAAAGTTTATAATCCTATAGCAAGCCCTTAGTGATCTCCTACCAGGCTGATCTAAATCCATTAATTAAAACCCCCCAAATTTTTTTCACTTACATTTATTTGTGACTAAGTTTTAATTTTTTTTCAGGCGTTTGGTATTTATATTTACTTTTTGGTTATTAACTTCATATCCTTTACTCACTCTTTTTCCCTTAATAGTTTCCTTGAGATCTAGGTCACATCCCATAAAATTGACTTATTTAAAGCATACAGTTAAGTGTTTTTTTTAAGACAGCCACAGAATTATGCATTTATCCCAAAATAAATTTTAGAACATTGTCATTACACCATAAAGAAATCCCATACCCTTTAACAGTGACTCCCCATTCCAATAACCCCAGCGATTGCTCCTAGGCAACAACTAATCTACTTTTTGGCCCTATACACTTGCCTATCCTAGACATTTCAACTAAGTGGAATCATATAATATACAGTCTTTTCTTCTGTCACTTGGCATAATGTATACAACATTCATCCATATTGTAGTACGTATTAGCACTTCATTCCTTTTTATACCTGAGTGGTATTGTATTATATGGGTATACCACATTTTATATATCTTTTCATTAATTGATGGACATTTGGATTGTTTCCAAATTTTGACTATTATGAATAATGCTTCTATGGACATTCCTGTACAAGTTTTTGCATGGACATATGTTTTCATTTTCCTTGAGTATACACCCAGGTGTGGAATGTAGGTCAGATCTAAACCCTATGTTTAATCATTTGAGGAACTGCCAGATTGTTTTCAAAAGTGGCTGCATCATTTTATACTAGCACCAGCAGTGTATAAGGGTTCCAATTTCTCCATATGCTGAGCAACACTTGCTATTGTCTGTCTCTTTTCTTATAGCCATTCTAGTGGATAAGTAGTATCTCATTGTGGTTTTTATTTCCATTTTCCTCATATCTAATGATGTTGAGTCTAGTTTCATGAGGGTATTGTCTATTTATCTTCTTTGAAGAAATGTCTACTCAGATAATTTGCCCATTATTTTAAGTTCTTTTTTTTGTCTTTTTATTGAGTTGTAAGAGGTCTTTATATAATTTGGATGTTAGTCCATTATCAGATATCTGATTGGCAAATATTTTCACCCATTCTACAGGCTGTCTATTCACTTTCTTGATGATGTCCTATGACATGCAAGGGTTTTTTTGTTGTTTTTGATGCTGTCCAATTAATCTATTTTTCTTTTGTTGTATCTTTTGGTATATCTTAAAAAAACATTGCATAATCCGAGGTCATGATGATTCACACCTATGTCTTCTACTAAGAGTTTTATACTTTTAGCTCTTACATTTAGGTATTTGATCCATTTTTAGTTAATTTTTGTATATGGTATGAGTTAGGGGTTCAATTTCATTTTTATGCATGTAGATATCCAGTTGCCCCAATGCCATTTGTTGAAAAGACTATTCTTTCCCCTTTGAATTGTCTTCATACCCTTGTTGAAAATCATTGGCCATAGATAAATGGGTTCATTTCTGTACTTTCTATTCTACTCCACTGATATCTATGTTTGTCCTTATTCCAGTACCACACTGTCTTGATTACTGCAGCTTTGTAGTAGGTTTTGAAATCAGGAAGTGTGAATCCATCAACTTTGTTGTCTGTTTTCAAGATCATTTGGCTGTTGTGGATTCCTTGAGTTTACACATGAATCTTAGGGTTAGCTTGTCAATTTCTGCAGAAGAGGCAACTGTGATTTTGATAAGGATTGCACTGAATCTGTAGATCAATTTGGGGAGTATTGCCATATTAACAATATTAAGTATTACAATCCATGAACATAGGATATCATTCCATTTATTTAGATCTTTAAATTCTTCAATGATGCTTTATAGTTTCCAGGTGTATAAGTCTTACACTTCTTTTGTTACCTTTATTCTTTATACGCCTTGCAAATGTAACTGTTTTCTTAGTTTTAATTTTGGTTTGTTTATTACTATATAAAACACAATTGATTTTTCTATATTAATCATGAATCCTGCAACCTTGCTGAAATTGTGTATTAGTTCTAATAGTTTTAAATGATTCCTAAGGATTACCTATGTACAAAGTAATGTCATTTTCAAGTAGAGATAATTTTTTAAATTTATTTCCAGTATGTATGACTTTTATTTCTTTTTCTTCTTCCCTATTTGCCATGGCTAGGACCTCTGGCACAATTTTGAAAAGAAGTGGTGAAAGTGGACATCCTTGTCTGGTTTTTGATATTAAGGGGTAAGCATTCAATCTTTCAGCATTACGTCCGATGTTATCTGTGGGTTTTTCATAGATGGCCTTTATTCTGTTGTTTTTGGGTGGAATGTCCTATAAATATCAATTAAGTCCATCTTGTTTAATGTATCATTTAAAGCTTGTGTTTCCTTATTTATTTTCATTTCGGATGATCTGTCCATTGGTGAACGTGGGGTGTTAAAGTCCCCTACTATGATTGTGTTACTGTCGATTTCCCCTTTTATGGTTGTTAGTATTTGCCTTATGTATTGAGGTGTTCCTATGTTGTGTGCATAAATATTTACAACTGTTATATCTTCTCCTTGGATTGATCCCTTGATCATTATATAGTGTCCTTCTTTGTCTCTTGTAATAGTCTTTATTTTAAAGTCTATTTTGTCTGATATGAGAATTGCTACTCCAGCTTTCTTTTGATTTCCATTTGCATGGAATATCTTTTTCCATCCCCTCACTTTCAGTCTGTATGTGTCCCTAGGTCTGAAGTGGGTCTCTTGTAGACAGCATATATACGGGTCTTGTTTTTGTATCCATTCAGCCAGTCTGTCTTTTGGTGGGAGCATTTAATCCGTTTACATTTAAGGTAATTATCGATATGTATGTTCCTATTCCCATTTTCTTAAATGTTTTGGGTTTGTTATTGTAGGTGTTTCCCTTCCCTTGTGTTTCTTGCCTAGAGAAGTTCCTTTAGCATTTGTTGTAAAGCTGGTTTGGTGGTGCTGAACTCTCTCAGCTTTTGCTTGTCTGTAAAGGTTTTAATTTCTCCATCAAATCTGAATGAGATCCTTGCTGGGTAGAGTAATCTTGGTTGTAGGTTTTTCTCCTTCATCACTTTAAGTATGTCCTGCCACTCCCTTCTGGCTTGCGGAGTTTCTGCTGAAAGATCAGCTGTTAACCTTATGGGGATTCCCTTGTGTGTTATTTGTTGTTTTTCCCTTGCTGCTTTTAATATGTTTTCTTTGTATTTAATTTTTGATAGTTTAACATGTGTCTTGGCATGTTTCTCCTTGGATTTATCCTGTATGGGACTCTCTGTGCTTCCAGAACTTGATTAACTATTTCCTTTCCCATATTAGGGAAGTTTTCAACTATAATCTCTTCAAATATTTTCTCAGTCCCTTTCTTTTTCTCTTCTTCTTCTGGGGCCCCTATAATTCTAATGTTGGTGCATTTAATGTTGTCCCAGAGGTCTCTGAGACTGTCCTCAGTTCTTTTCATTCTTTTTTCTTTATTCTGCTCTGCAGTAGTTATTTCCACTATTTTATCTTCCAGGTCACTTATCCGTTCTTCTGCCTCAGTTATTCTGCTATTGATCCCTTCTAGAGTATTTTTAATTTAATTTATTGTGTTGTTCATCGTTGCTTGGTTCCTCTTTAGTTCTTCTAGGTCTTTGTTAAATGTTTCTTGCATTTTGTCTATTCTATTTCCAAGATTTTGGATCATCTTTACTATCACTATTCCGAATTCTTTTTCTCTGGAGCTCGTTTAGGCGGCACTCTGAATCCCCTCTCCTCGCGCACCAGGAAACAAAGAGGCAAGAAAAAGTCTCTTGCCTGTTCGGCAGCTCCAGACCTTTTCCTGGACTCCCTCCAGGCTAGCTGTGGTGCACTAACCCCTTCAGGCTGTGTTCATGCAGCCAACCCCAGTCCTCTCCCTATGATCTGACCTCCGAAGCCCGAGCCTCAGCTCCCAGCCCCCTGCCCGCCCCGGCAAGTGAGCAGACAAGCCTCTCGGGCTGGTGAGTGCAGGTCGGCACCGATCCTCTGTGCGGGAATCTCTCTGCTTTGCCCTCCGCACCCCTGTGGCTGCGCTCTCTCCTCCGTGGCTCCGAAGCTTCCCCCCTCTGCCACCCGCAGTCTCCACCCGCGAAGGGGCTAGTGTGTGGAAACCTTTCCTCCTTCACAACTCCCTCCCACTGGTGCAGGTCCCGTCCCTATTCTTTTGTCTCTGTTATTTCTTTTTTCTTTTGCCCTACCCAGGTACGTGGGGAGTTTCTTGCCTTTTGGGAGGTGTGACGTCTTCTGCCAGCGCTCAGTGGGTGTTCTATAGGAGCAGTTCCACGTGTAGATGTATTTCTGATGTATCTGTGGGGAGGAAGATGATCTCCGCGTCTTACTCCTCCGCCATCTTCTCCTCTCTCCCGAGCAGTAAGATTTTGAAAGAAATCTTTTTTTCTGAGCACTTGGTCTCAATAGTGGGCTTAAAATATTCAGTAAACCATGTAGGAAACAGATGTGCTGTCATCCAGGCTTTGTTGTTTCTTTTGTAAAGCACCAGCAGAGTAGATTTAGTATAATTCTTATGGGCCCAGGGATTTGGGGAATGGTAAATGAGCACTGGCTTCAACTTAAAATCACCAGCTGCATTAGCCCCTAACAAGAGAGTCAGCCTGTCCTTTGAAGCTTTGAAGCCAGGCATTGACTTCTCCTCTCTAGCTATGAAAGTCCTAGATGACATCTTCTTCCAATAGAAGGCTCTTTCATCTACAATGAAAATCTGTTGTGTAGAGTAACCACCTTTATTAAGGACCTTAGCTAGATCTTCTGAATAACTTGCTGCAGCTTTCATATCAGCACTTGCTGCTTCACCTTGCACTTTTATGTTATTAAGATGACTCCTTTCCTTAATCCTCATGAACCAACCTCTGCTAGCTTCAAACTTTTCTTCTGCAGCTTCCTTGTCTCTCTCAGGCTTCATAAAATTGAAGAGAGTTAGGGCCTTGCTCTGGATTACACTTTGGCTTAAGAGAATGTTGTGGCTGGTGTGATCTTCTATCCAGACCACTAAAAATTTCTCCAAAGCAGCAATAAACTGTTTCAGTTGCTTATCATTCATGTGTTCACTGGAGTAACACCTTTAATTTCCTTCAAGAACTTTTCCTTTGCATTCACAACTTAGCTATCTGGCACAAGAGGCCTAGCTCTCAGTCTATCTTGGGCCTTTCAACATAACTTCCTCACTAAACTTAATCATTTCTAGATTTTGATTTAAAGGATGAAACATATGAGTCTTCCTTTCACTTGAACACTTAGAGGCCACTGTAGGCTTTTAATTGGCCTAATTTCAATACTGTTGGGTCTCAGGGAATAGAGAGACCCAAGGAGAGGGAGGAGAGATGGGGAGAATGGCCAGTTGGTGGAGCAGTCAGAACACACACATTTATCGATTGTTTGCCATCTTATCTGGGCTTGGTTCATGGCGCCCCAAAACAATTACAATAGTAACATAAAAGATTATTGATCACAGATCAACATAACAAATATAATAATAATGAAAAAGTTTGCAATACTGCAAGAATTACCAAACTGTGACACAGAGACCTGAAGTGAGCAACAGTTTTGGAAAAATGGTGTGTCAATAGACTTGCTCAACATAGGGCTACCCCAAACTTTCAATTTGTAAAAAAAGCAATATCTGCAAAGCACAATAAAGCAAAGTGCAATAAAATAAGGTATGCCCATATAACAAATATATATATATATGTATCCATTCGGTTCTGTTTCTCTGCAGAACCCTAACACAAGAGAGTTCCCATATATCCTTCATCCAGTTTCATTTTCTCATAGTGTTATCATCTTCATTATGATGATGTATTTGTCAAAATTTTTTCAAAAGGCTGATTATTAACTGAACTACAGCCTTTATTCAGCTCTTACCAGCTTTTCCTTTGTGTACTTTTTCTGTTCTAGGATCCCATCCAGGATACAACATTGTATGTACCTTCCATGTCTCCTTAGTCTCCTCTGGTCTTTGACAGTTTCTCAGATTCTCTCCTTGTTCTTCATGACCCTGACAGTTTTGAGGAGAACTAGTTATGTATTTGTAGTATGTATCCCTATTTGGGTTTCTAATGTTTTCTTTTCTCAAGATTAGACTAGGATTATGAATTTGGGAGAAGAATACCACAGAAGTGAAGTGCTCTTCTCATGACATCATAACAAGCGGTGCATGATATCTATATGATATCACTGCTGATATTAACACAAGTCAGTTCTCTAAGGAATGTTTGCCAGGTTGTTCTACTATAATGTTAGCATTTCTCACTTTCTGTATTCTATTCCTGTGAAACAAGTCACTATGTTCAGTTCATATTAGGAGGGGTGAAGGGAGTCATCTCCACCTCTGGGAGGTGGAAGTATCCACATATATTATTTGGAATTTTGAGAATTACATATTTAAGATAGTCTTATTCCTCAGTAGAAGAGATTTCATCAAGAAACTAAATATATGATGCTCAGCTATAGAGATTCAAACTATAGAGCTTGTGATTCATCTTTGCTTATACATCATATCATGTTCATAGTGACACTTCCGAGGTTTATGGGTAGTAAATCATTAAAGGCCTTTTTGTTTTTCTTCACTAGGAGATGTTTTTATGTCCCTCAGACAGGTGTAAGCTAGGACAGAGAAACACAGACTGAAATTTAACTCCTGTCTCTTTGTACTTCATTTCAATTTCTGGCAGTATTGGTCCTTTTGCTCTCAACAGTAATTTAAAGTGTGGATCTCACATCCTTGACAATGGGAACTAATAAGAAATTTCATAAATGCTGAACACATTGTGAAAGTTACTAAAAGTCTCATGTGTTTAGCTCTATTTTAAAAATATGATACTGTCTTTGAAACAAGTTTTTCTCATTGTTGTCATCCTTGCGTTTTGGGTTTTTTTAGGCACTTTAACTCCTTTTACAGTTCTTATCACAGTTGAGCATATCCTATTATTCTCTATGTTGTATTAAGCAACTAATTTTTTCTCCTGAAATGCATCAATGTGTGCATTGGAATATCATTTTGTTACCAATTCAAAAATTACATTTTGCCTTCTAACCCTCCCTTTTGAAAAATCGGCAACATCACTGAACATTGCTCACTAAATAATAAAGGTGAAGGAGAAACTATGATTCCTACTTTAATAATAATAAATATTATATTGCCTCGCAGTTTACAGAGGGTTTTCATATATGTTCTCTCATGTGATCATGTGATTTGCCCCCAAAATCTCAGGAGGAAGGCATAGACTAGAAATCATAATTTTACAGCAGAAAAACTAAGATACATAGAAGTTAGTGGCGTGCCCTTACTGGTCATGAAAATTAGGGGCATGTGTCTGAATATGTTTCAATCAGATTAGATGAGTTTAGGCTATGAACCAACATCTCAGTAGCTTAACATACCAAAAGTTTATTTCTCACTCACACAAAATCCACTCTGAGTCTGGGAGAGTCTCCAGGGCATATGACATCTATTTGGTCATTCAATATTTCAGGCTGCGTTTGTCTTTCCTCCTCACCTTCAATACAATAAATACATGCTTCTACAATTACTATGGCAAAGAAAGAGAACACGGAGAATCTCACACCAGCCTTTAAATACTCCTAACCAGAAATGGCACAGGTCACTTCTCTCGTCCCATTGGATAAAGCAAGTCATATGACTATGTCCAACTTAAAGGAGGCCTGTGCCCAAAAGGTGAAGAGAATCAGAGACTTGGGTGAACATTTGTATGTCCGCTACAGAATATTTGTTTGGTTCCCTTCCACAAGATCATACTGCCTCAACTCAGAATGTTCATGAGTAGTGTCAGTAATGACCCACCAGCTAATGAAGTATCCTTCTGGACTTAAGAGTCTGAACAATTTTAAGACTCCAATACACTTTTTCAATCCACATTAGCTAAAAGATTCTCAAAGAGGCACTATTACCTAGTAGTCAAAGCTTGAGCTTTAAAGTCAGAACAACAGTTCAAACCCAGCTTTACTACTTATTATCTTTGAGACTTGGGGCAAGGTGTTTTACATCTCCAAGTAAAAAGGAAATAAAAATAGTATCTACCTCACAGATTGCTTTTGAGCATTAAGAAAGGTAATGCATAAAAGCACAGTGCTTGGCATATAGTAAACCCTCAATCAATGTGTACAACTTTCATTATACTGTAGCCCACTGTAATTATAATAAACATAGGTCCTAAGTTTTCAAGGACAATCTCAGTGTTGCCTTCTCTTACCTTCTATGTATTGACTGAGGTGCAAAAACATTGTTAAAAGTATAATCCACAATAAGATAAATTTGAAATCTTAAAGAAAAACAGATTACATCTAAAAATGTTCACATATGAATATAAATACACTAGACTAATATTTCGGGAAGAGTGACAGGAACATAACATCTGCTTCACTTCCATTCTATTTAATAAGGCCATTTGTCAGTAAGAGGTAGAAATTTAAATATTCCAATATGAATGATCCTTTATAATTCCACGTTGTTTATTATATTATTCTGAAGTCTTATAGATATGTGGCTATTAATTGTTTAGTATGTAGAACCATGAACTTCTAAGATAGAGTGGTCTTACAAATTAGAAAGCGGGAACACAATTAAACCATAAAACCCTTTTCAACCAGGTACCGTTTATGGTATCACTGAAGGTATAGAAATTTATTTTTAATCACTATAAGCACTAGCATAACAGAAATAATTCCTTTAGTATTATTTTTAAAGTGCCTAATGTGACAGAAACACTTAATATTGTCAATTAATATGCTTGCAAATATTAGCTTTCCCTCAACACCAGTAGAATGCCATAAAACTGGAAACTTTCTATTTTCATTCACTTTATATAAATAAAATTCTAAGTTTACAACAGTTTCAGATAAGAAACCATTTAGATAAACTCCTAATCAATATCAGGCTCATCTAACTGCTAATCAAAAAGGAATTTCTGAACTTTTGAAGTTTAGCCATATACAATATTAACAATTTAGCATTTTGTGTGTGTGCCTCTGTGAAGCATGAATTTATCCTTAAAATTACACTGAGATAATCTGCTAACTTCTTTTGTATACCTCAACAAACATACACAAATGGAAGTGAACTATTGACCTAATGTGAAGACAAAATTATGACTTTACCTCCAACTCTATGCTAGTTGATAAGCACTTCCTGAAATAATTATTAGTTCTTTGTGTGAAAAATATTTTTTCACACAAAGAACTAATATATTTTCTAACACTTTCCTCACCCCATTATTTTTTTTTATAAAGTAGTATGTTTATCATGACTGTCACTGATTAAAATTTGGTCCATTTTCCCACTTTCAGAAGTGTAAGTTAACTTTTGAAATCTGACTGAAATAAATTACAAATGACAAACTTTGCGCTCCTTTGTAGAAAGAAGCTAGATTTCTTTTAAAGTCCACTTTCCTATAGTCACCCACACGTGTCCGTTCTGAAAAATGAATTTCTCATATTGTCTCAGTAAGGTCATGTTTCCTTACTAATTTATACTAAGTGAATTTTGTACCCTACATGAGGGGGACAACATCCAACTAAATTGCTAAAGTCCCACCAGATTTGAATTGTAAGTTTATAGTTTTATACCAGATATTTTTGACCTTTCCATTTTCTAAGATCAATTTAAAAATACTTTCCACTAAGATTTCTTCATGTAAAAAATTAGTTTGCATATTAGAAAACTCAGATTTCTTTTCATTATTCCAGAAAATTCAGAAGAGGAATAAAAATAATAACATGGAAGTAAATAACTAGTATCTTATAGGAGCACTGTTCTTCTAAACATGTATTGGGAAATATTGATCTAGACAGCATGCTGCTCAAGGGCAGTGACCATGATTTATTTTTCTATGCAATTTCCCCAGTACGTAGTTCAGTGCTAATAAGTGTCTAATAAATGTTGAAAATGTTGAATGAATGAATGGACAAATGGATGGCTAGATGGATGGATGGAAGAGTGAATGAATTAACAAATGAATAAAATGACTTTCAGTCAACAGTTACAATAGGTCAGATACTTCACTTTATGAGGTCAAAATTTCTTTGCCCCTAGAAAAATTCTTTTTGTACTGTATTAAATGGCCTTTTAAGATTTGAACTTGACATTATCATCAAATCAGTAGATACATTTCAAGAAATAATACATGATTTTGACCTTTTTTATTGTAGCCACCATATCATCACTCTGCTTGATTAACTTGTCAGCTTTCTCCTCTTCAGACGGTGAGCCAAGCCCTTGGCACTGAAAGCTTTTAAAATGGCTAAAGAATTCATGATAAGGTCAGGCTATATCAACAGAGAAAGCAGAGCAAGACTTTTTATTTTATTTTATTTTATATTTATAAGATGAAAATGACTAAAAATTGATTAGTGGCTGTCTCATGACACTTCACTTATTCATGATTTTTTTTAATGCAAGTTGGACATAGGGTTTTCTCAAAGTAAAGACTTTGAAATCAATTTAAGGTATATTTCTGTTTTAAGACCCCATAAACTAAAAGTTCTTTATAGAACTGCAGCCTGAGCTGCATCTTCAGGAAGTATCTTATTTATTAAACAAACAGAATAGTAAAATACCCTGAACTAAGCAGGGGCAAATAAACTACATTTCCCAAGACTAGCTGTTATCAATGTCAATCAATATTTTTGACGATCCCATTTGACACAAAGCATTGTATTTTGTTTTATGAAGGAGTTAGAAAATAAGTCTTCTAAATATCTAAAACCTATATTATTCATGTAGAGAGAGAAAACAGCCATATGTGATTCAGCCTAAGACCACTTAAAAACATTGTGATAAACACATATAAATTTATGAGACTGACACGCTGCCCACTGAAAACATATAAATTTAAATACTCAGAAGAAATAATATGCAGAGGACACCACAGTGAAGGAAGGATTAGGATGGTGGTTCAGAATGGATCAGCTAAGTCAGTGGTTCTCAACCGGGGGAGATTTTGTCCCCAGGAGACATTTGACAATATCTGTGGACATTTTTGTTTGTCACAGTTGTGGGTGTGCTAATAAATTTAGTGGGTAAAGACCATGAATAATGCTAAGCATCCTACAATGCACAAGATAGTACCACAACAAAGAAGGTGGCACAAAATATCAGTAGTGCTGAGGTTGAGAAACCCTGAACTAAGTTCCGGTAAGACAAATTCATGGTATTCTTGTTCCAACTCAACATCTTCCCATAGTATTGGGTTACTAAGTTTGCACTAAAGCAATCAATATTTGAATGCACACACTGCTCTAAAAATTATGTGATCTAAGTCTATTTTCCTACTTTAATGCAACGACACTTGATCCTTATGCATCAAAATGATTTTAGTGGTGGATATAAACAATATTATTGTTTATTAGGGTATGAGATAAGATTATTTGATTTTCCATGGCGCTTTTAAATTTTCAAGGAAGAGGAATAGTGAAATCAGCAAAGAGTTAACGACAGCTATTATAACGTCTTATCTTGAAGGTAAAAAAATATATATATAGAACTATCCATAATGACCGTAAGTCATATAATTAGCATTGATGATTTTGATTTTAAATGACACTCTTTGCTCTAGAGCTTTTGCCTCTCAGAGAGGGCAGTTACTAATATCAGACCTTAGTTTATTTCCTCATTTCTCTCATCAAAGGTTTTGTTTGTTTGTTTGTTTACCATGTAGTGAGAATCATCACGATTAGGAAAAGAAAGTTTGAATATTGGTATAATGAACTTCTTTTTATAAGGCAAACATTTACTTCTCACTTTTGTCAGTTAAAAGTACCTGGTCAATGAGTGAAAATATCTCGAACATGATGGTCTCAGTTCTCAGTGTCTTTGGCCAAGGTTTTATAGACTCTTTGATTTGTGTTCTAAAAGAAATGCAACAATCTCAGGAATAACTTAAAAATTTCAGGACTCCATTTCACATTTGGTCTGAGCAGATGAGACATGATTTTCAAATGACCTTTAGCAAGAGGTATTAAATAATGTCCTGAGCTTCTGTATTAGACAGGTAAATTCAGAATGGAAAAAAGGTTTTAGTAAAACCTTTTGAGTATAGCTCATGTAGTAATCCTATCGCTCTACCTCTGGAACCTTGGTGCATCCATAATGCTCCTCAATTCCCAGCATCCTTTACTTCAATGTTTCCATTCTTCCCTCTCTTGCTAGGGCGAAGTTCCATAGCCAGAACTTATATGGCCCTGCTTCTCTCAGCAGATATTCCATTTGACCACTGACAGGTAATCAAAATGACCAATCCATACTAATCATCGCCAAAGTATAATTTCTCCAAGATACTACATCTGCATTTTAATATGAACCTTTTAGAAATACAATGCCTTATATGAAAGCAGTGATTCCAAAGCAACACTAGTTAATTACCATATTGATTGCATTTTTGGCTTAATAGATTTATTAATATGTGAAAGATGCAACTTAACCAAATGATAATTGAAACAATGAATTCAAAGGCCTAAAAAAATAAAACATGAAATAATTGAGAGATGGGTGTCTCTGATAGAAAATGACCCTGATCATAATAAAATATACACATGCATATTCAGTGATTGCAGGAAAGGATACAATCTTGTCTAGTGTTAATATACTTGTAGAACATTGGTAGTAGAATCTGAAGTTGGTTCATTTTTGATAAATATTAATATAAAATATTATTCTAAAAATAATGCATTTCTTTGTTGCAGTGGTCATTTTCTGGTTATTTTTATTTAAAACAAACAAAAGAATACCGAATTGACAACTGTTTAAGTGTTCATCATAAGATAAATAGTAAGGACACATCTACCAGCTTATTTTAATAGTAATTCTAGCAAAAGTCAACTATTACATTTTACAAATGAACAGAATATAACAAGGGAATATAGAAAGACAGGGATTCTATTAGACTAGGACTGTATGTAACTTGGCTTGAAGTTTATTTTCTGTGACACTTACAAGTGAGTGTGCTATTCCTCTCCATTATCAACCAAAATCCAAGAAAACACAGATAAATTATGGCTGAACTCCTACAGCCTGAGAGGGAAGTTAAGGCGCATGTTACCATGACAAACTGTAAAAGCTGGGAAGGAGTAAGTCCAGATGTTACAGTTGAGAACATTACGTGAAATGATAGATTGAAAATAATGGTTACACCAAAGGAAGAGAGAAAATTTCACTGTAGGAGGAAAAGATATAACATGATAAAATAGTATGTAGGAAGGGTCATAAAATAATGAATTGCCAAGACAGTAAAAACTAATATAAGAAAAATGAAGAAAATGCTACAATCATTTTGGATAAGTTTTGGATAACTTTGGTAAGTTTTGGATAACTTACCACTGAAATATATTTTTAAAAGAATTATAGCAATAGCATATTGGCTTTAGAATGAAGCACAGAAAGCATCTAGTCCATCTCCATCATTTTGAAAATGAAGAGAATGAGATCAGGATTGAAAAAATTCATGTAAAGTCACAAAGTAAATCAGTGGCACAACAGTAACAACTATCACTTAAATGCTGCAGATAACTTGTTTATTAGAATTAGAGCCCAACGTCCCCCACATTAATTCTCCAAAGTAAGAAGAAATATTATCCAATGGGGACTTTTCTCTCACTTAGCAAAAGACTGCTGTTCATTTTAGACTGGTTTTATCCATATTGGAAAATAATAATTAGCATGTATTCATTGCATACTGTGTCAAATACTGTACATATTTTTCTTTTCTCTCATTTAGCTCTTATAGCAACCCTATAAAGAAGGCACATTTAGTGTCCCTATTTTCAGATGAAACAAACTAGAGGCTTAACAGGGGAATAAATTGCCCAAATTTTCACAGATAAAAATAGAAGGACCAGCAGTCTCCCAAGGCAATAGAAATAAAAGCAAAAATAAACAAATGGGACCTAATCAAGTTATAAGCTTTTGCACATCAAAGGAAACCATAAACAAAACGAAAATACAACCTACAGACCGGGAGAAAATATTTGCAAATGATGTGAATGATAAGGGCTTAATTTCCAAAATATACAAACAGCTCATACAATTCAATAACAAAAAAACAAACAACCCAATTGAAAAATGGACAGAAGACCTAAATAGACATTTCTCCAACGAAGACATACAGATGGCCAAAAAGCACATGAAAAGATGCTCATCATTGCTAGTTATTAGAGAAATGCAAATAAAAACTACAATGAGGTACTACCTCACATTGGTCAGAATGGCCATCATTAAAAAGTCTACAAATACTAAATGCTGGAGAGGGTATGGAGAAAAGTGAACCCTCTTAACACTGTTGGTGGGAATGTAAATTGGTGCAGCCACTATGGAAAATAGTGTGGAAGTCCCTCAAAAAAACAAAAAATTCAGCAATTCCACTCCTGGGCATATACTCAGACAAAACATAATTCAAAAAGATACATGCTCCCCTATGTTCATAGCTGCACTATTCACAATAGCCAGGACATGGAAACAACCTAATGTCCATCAACAGATGAACGGATAAAGAAGATGTGGTATATATACACAGTGGAATATTACTCAGCCATTAAAAAGAATGAAATAATGCCATTTGCAGCAACATGGATGGGCCTAGAGATTGTCATACTAAGCGCAGTAAGTCAGAAAGAGAAAGACATATACCATATGATACCACTTACATGTGGAATCTAAAATATGACACAAAAGAACATATCTATGAAACAGAAACAGACTCACAGACATAGAGAACAGACTTGTGGTTGCCAAGGGGAAGGGGGAGGTGGAAAAGGGAAGTATTGGGAGTTTGGGATTAGCAGATGCAAACTATTATGTATAGGATGGATAAAAAGCAAGGTCCTACCGTATAGCACAGGGAACTATATTCAATATGCTGTGATAAACCAGAATGGAAAAGAATATGAAAAAGAATATATATATATATATATATATATATATGTATATATATAACGTATAAATGAGTCACTTTGCTGTATGGCAGAAATTAACACAATATTATAAATCAACTATACTTCAATAAAATTTTTAAAAAAAGAACTAAGGCCCAGAGAAGTAATTTTCACAAAGTCACAGCAATTTTATGGTAGAACAGGTCTAAAATACAGTTTTTCCAGCACACTGACAAGTGTTCAATCCATTACGTACCTTTTCTGAGTTTGTACGGTATTTATAGTCTGTGACTCAAGATTTCAGTCAATGTTGTATTCACTTCAAGTTATTTCTCATATACACATGGGCCCTTCTCCCAACTAAATTGTCATCATTTAAATTCTCTTTTCTCTTGTTTCATCTTTCAGAAGCATGTTTATCATCCATTCCTGGTAAGCACAATTTTTCAACATCTTGCTAATAAATAATTTTTAAAAATAGAAAGACCAGGATTTTGACTTCAAGTAGTCTAGTTTTGGATACCTCTACTGGCTCAAATACCTAGTTTGTCAAGGTCTGTAGGGTAACAAAATGAACAAGGCTTAACACCCTTGACTATTCAGTAAAGCAACATGAAAATTAAGTAACATGCAAATAAAGCAACAAATAAAAGAACAGAAAATTGCATGGGATCTAAGCAAACATTACTGCAACAACACTACAACAACAAAAGAAACCTTCAAGGAAAATACCTCTTTATGGGAGAAGTTTGATTTATTCATGAGGTCCACTAATGAGGACAGACACTTAGAATGAACCAACAGGAGCAGAGAGGTTGGCAATAAAACAGAGAAGGAGTAATTCATAGTGCAAGACTCCTACAACAAGAAAGGATAGGACTCAGCTCACAGGTGAGACAGTTAGCTTCGGAAAGGAGAAAGGATACTGCTTCCCTGTAAAAGAAGAACAAGAGGAAAATACAGGTATGAGTGAAGATATAATTTTTGGTTTGGTAGCAGTGAGACAAAGGGAGAAGTAATTTAATGGTGCCCATTTTCTCTGTGAAATAAGCAAGAGGTAATCAACTGTAGAAGGTTAGAGGTTTAAAGAGAATGAAAAAGTTTTGAAACTTTTGTTGTAAAGAATGGAAGACAGCTGAATGGGGAAATGCAGAAATCTTGTCAGGCAGCATTAAAGGTCCCTCTGAAGTAGGAAGTAATTTATGTAAATATTTTGTTGTGAAATATACCATCTATGGTGGTTAACTTTATGTGTCAACTTGGCTGGGCCACTGTGCCCAGATATTTGGTCAAACATCATTCTGGATATTTCTGGGAGAATGTTTTTCAATAAGATTTACATTTAAATCAGGGAACTTTAAGTAAAGCAGATTGCCCTCCATAATGTGAATGGGTCTCATCCAATCAACTGAAAGCTTAAATAGAACAAAAGGCTGACTTTCCTCTGAGCAAGAGGGAATTCACAGACTGTCTTCAGTTTTCATCTGCAACATCAGCTCTTCCCTAGGTCTTCAGCCTCACTGCCTTTGGACTTAAACTGCAACTCTTTCCTGAGTCTCCAGCCTGCCAGCCTCCCTCATCAGATTCTGGACTCATTAAGTCTCCCCAGTTGCATGAGCCATTTCCTTAAAATAAAGCTTTTCCTATATATTTACACATACAATTGGTTCTTTTTCTCAGGAGAGCCCTGATTAATATATCACCTATACAGAACAGTGAATTAAACGTAAATATATAAAGAAAAAGTTAAAATTACAAACATTGGTGTTTACAGATCAAGAAATAGACCATTCCCAATGTTCAGAAGACCTTATGTACCCCATCCTGATCGTACTTCCTCCCAAGACCATATTCTAAAATTGACAACAGTTTGCACAGTTGTATTTTTTTTTTCTTAATAGCATTCAGCATCCCTCTGTAAACTCCAAAAAAGTAAATAGGTGGATTGAGCCAAAGTTGTATTTAAAACGATGGTACAATATAAGGACAACTGAATAAAAAAATAAGAATATTAACAGAGTGTCATTGATGGAATGGGCCATACAGGGAAACAGGTAAGCTGAGAAGACTGGAAACCTATGAAATATAAGCTTAATAGACAATAGCCACTGCTGGCTAATGGTTGCCAGAAAGAATGGCTTCCAGTGTTCCAAAATTAGTTATAATTTTCAGTAAATATCCCCTAATATTTAACTGACATATAACTAATAAAACTGTCTCATCATATAACCTAACCAGCTTATACTAGAAGGCTAACTGGAGAGTTATATTGCTTGATTAAGATGTATAATGGATGATATACTGAAATTTCTTCTTCCAGATGAGAACGCATGTGGCACCAAACTTTGGGACGTTGGGTATTTGTTTATCTGTGTGCCAAAGCACAGAACATATTAGCCTTGCAACTCTCAAACCACCTCTACAAAGGTGAAAGGGTCTTTTTTTCAAACATGAACTCTCACTAGGCTTCTTGATTTGATAAGAAGTCATTGCTATGCCCTACTGACGCCTAAAGTTTATGCGTCTGTACTTAACCATTACCACACTTAATGTTATATACCTCAGACCTATTCCAAATCAATATTTATTTTAAAAATTACTAAGTAAAATAGGGTTTACAGGAGTGCCTAAAAACTTAGCGTTATGCAAACCATTTATTTCTCTATTCACCAAAAATTTGTCCTTAGATTAAGCTAGACCAGCAGAGAGTGATATATTTAAATCATATTATTTAGGACTCATATAGAATTATTTTTATTAATGTCATTGTCTTATCTTGAAGAAGCCTATAGAAAAATCTTATGAAATGCTTCATTGTATTTACTATAAAGCTATGGTTGAGGACATTGTTAATCATATTATATAACATCTTCCTTATAACAAAGCACTGGGAAATTTTCTCTTATGTCTCAGTACCAGGTATAATTGGATTTCTTTTATGAAACTGGCTTATTTATATCTTTTGTTTACTGTAAATCATGTGTCAATCTTTGCATTAAATGTTTGAAAGCTCAGAGCTAAATGTTGGGCCAACTTATAGCAGGTGTACCGACATTATGGCACTAATTCTGTGTATTTATATCACCCTTGGCTTCGTTTTACTTTTCTATGTTTATTTTTATTTTGCCCTGATTGATCTTCCTTACTTTTTGCTTCAACCCTTTTATGCTGTATGAATTTTATAAGCCATCTTAAATCCTTTTGGGAACAAGACAGGACATAAATCAGTAAATATACTATATATAAATTATGGACAAAGAGGGAGGCATGGACTAGTGGAAAGAACAAATGCTAAGGTCACTTAAGTGGACCTCTGTTTCCTAATATAAAAAATATATGTTACACTTTCTTCTATTCCTCAAGATCTTTGTGAAAAGAAAATCAGATAGTATATATGAAAACACTTTAAACAGCAGACTAATACTTAGGTGCAAAATAACCACAGTATTGTCATCTTTCAAGTAGAATATAATTGATGATTTGTGCAATAATTAGTCAAATAAGAATTATATCCCCCAATCACGTTGAAAATAAAAAGTGCCATCTAAAAATAAAGACACTGTGGCCAATATCAATGGTTTTATCCTAAGTCTTGGTGACAATCTGAAATTTGGCATTATCATCACCTAGTTAAAAATTATTTATTGCCTTCCTATGAGCACAAAATGTTCTGCTACAATTCACAAAGCTCTTTATTCCAAAATATAAGTTACTAAAATTATACATCTGTAAATTAAAGAGGTTGGACCACACGTTCCCTATATTCCCTTCCAGACAAAATCTATGTGATTTTATAGCTTTTCTGGATTATATAAGCCAAACAACTATTCACAGTATTTTTATGGTGTCATAAAATAATAATTACTATTTACTTTATTAAACATTTATTTACAGAACTAATTACCACAAGTTCAGTGCCCTATTCATCATTTTATGCCATATATAATAGCCTCCTGCTTAATACCAAGGTCCAATCCACAATGGTATCATAAAAGATGTTAGGTTAGTGAAACAGAAAACCACTGGTAGCACTGAGGAAATATATTCAACACACATGTTAGGAGCCAAACACAGGACAGATAAAACATTTCCTGGAAAACAGATACAAGTGACTGCTTTGAATATGGCTGTGAAAACCCAGGAAAGAGCATTAAGTCTATTTGGAAGCACTGTTAATAAAGTATATAATAACATTAAGATATTAAAGTGACTATAGGAAAAATATACAGGTACCAACTACCATAGCTGCCATTAAAGCCATAGAGAAATAAAATCATACATCCAGATAGCTTTCTTAGTGACTATGAGGAATGACCAAGAGGAATAAGTGACCAATCTGGTGGCTTTAAGATATGTACACAAATCCTATGACACTCCTCACTTCAAGAGGCAGAGCCTAATTTCCCTCCCCTTGAGTGTGAAATGCTTCTAACAGAATAAAACGTTGTGTGACTTCAGAGATTAGTTCATAAAAAGCACTTCCTGTCTCTCTCTCTCTCTCTCTCTCTCTCTCTCTCTCTCTCTCTCTGTCATCACTCATTCTGGAGAACACCAGATGCTAAGACATGAAGACACTCACTTATCCAGAGACCCCCGTGGTAAGGAGCTGAGGCCTTCGACCAGTGAGGAACTTGAGGACTGCAACCAACAGCCATGTAAGTGAGCTTGGAAGTGAATCCTCTAGCATCTCAATCCTTCAGATGACTGCAGTCTTGGCTGACAACTTGGCTGTAACCACATGGAAGACTCTGAGCTAGACTCACCCAGCTAAGCTTCTCCCAAATTCCTGACTCAATGAAACTGTGAGATAATAAATATTTGTTGTTTTAAGCCACCAAGTTTGGGATTAATTTGTTATGCAACAATACATAACTTATACAAATAAGGATCTCAGTCTGAAATATATCAGGTATATGAATTCATGGAGAAGAGGGAGAAAGAAATTAGTTAGTGAATAATGGAGAACACCAAAGTATTATACTTTCATGTTTCAATGGATGTGGGGTCATCTATGTAAGTAGGTTATTCCAGTGTGAGAGTTTTTTAAACATATTTTGAAACCAGTTTTCAAAATTTAATCTTTTAATAGGGCTTTACTAGTGACTCCAAAGAAACTCTTCCTTATGAAAGAAGCATTGCTCATACAATACAGGGTGCTTCTTCCTACTTTTTCCTTCCTTTTTAGGCACTGTGATGATTCCTAATCCCCACCAGACTAGTAATCAATTTGAAAGCATTTGTCATTTTAGTATTGCTAGAATCATAACCATTGCTAGGAGTTCAGAAACCAAACAAGAAATGCTTTTAAATATCACAGAGGCATAACATTACCTATCTACAAACAAACCTGAAAAATTGCAGATAATCACTCTCCCAAACATGTGCTACTTAAAATGCACTACCCCATCCATTTTGATTGCCCTCATCATTTTTCAAGCTGACAAATCAGAAAGCTGGACCTCTTACTTTCCCTTCTGCTATTGTATTTATTCAAAAGTGAGCCATGAACAGACTTGGAAAAAGGTAAATTTAACTGACAAGGTGACAGTTGGGCAATGATATAACATACTACTCCAGCCTTCACCCGCCTCACTTTTAAAAATCCCTGGTGCTGTTGTGTTGTACATTTTTACTCCTTGATTCTTATACATGCAAAAGAGAAGAAGCCTTTCCATCTTATTTTTATTAGATAAAAATAACATTGAAGGGCTTCCCTGGTGGCGCAGTGGTTGAGAGTCTGCCTGCCGATGCAGGGGACACGGGTTCGAGCCCTGGTCTGGGAAGATCCCAAATGCCGCGGAGCAACTGGGCCCGTGAGCCACAAATATTGAGCCTGCGCGTCTGGAGCCTGTGCTCTGCAACAAGAGAGGCCACGATAGAGAGAGGCCCGCGCACCGTGATGAAGAGTGGCCCCCGCTTGCCACAACTAGAGGAAGCCCTCGCACAGAAACGAAGACCCAACACAGCCAAATAAATAAATAAATAAATAAATAAATAATAATTAAAGGTGCTAATAATTAAAAAAAAATAACACTGAAAAGTTTACATTGTCCTCCTCATTGATTAATACACTAAATCATCACCATAACAAGATTTGCTACATAGAAACTTCTACCTCCATTCAAATACACACTAAAATACAAAAGACCTCATTATGAGGCAGTTTGGTCTTTGATAGCCTCAAGGAAGACTGCAAGGCTACAGTAAAGTGCCTGGCGTGCTTATTTTACCTCATCAAAACTATGCCGGAATGAGTACTAAGAATGTTAGTTGAAAATAATAGGATATCAGTATGAGTTCTGAAGCTTGATTTTTTAACTAAAAGCACATTTACTTTGAATAACATGGCAAATAATTTAAATTAATATGCATTTGTTAGGCTTTTAAAAATTATATAAAGTATGTGACGTCGCTACAGCAGGCCACAGATTGCAGCATGGGCTCAATAGATAGTACTTACTTATAGTACTAAGTAAGAACAATAGATAGTATTTATTAGCAGATAGTATTTATTAGCAGTGCTACTGCTAGTACTGCTGGGCTCTCATTTTTACTATAAGTAGTAATAGTAATAGCAGTAATAATACAGTAGCTTCATAGTAGTTCCCTGCTCTCCTCCCCCTTTTTACGTGTACATTTTTTCCAGAACATCATATCAATCGTAGAAGGGCCAGCCTCTGAAACGTATTACCAAAATGATCATTGAGTCCCCTTATTATATATAATCAAGAGAAAAGGTCCAGATTTTATGCAAGACAATGAAAGACCCAAGTGAGAATAGAAAGGAGGGAAATCTGGAGAATTCTCCCCAACTTTTGCAAAGGAAGAGAAGCCCATATTTTAGCTACTGACACATATAATAATACTAATCCACTGTGGGATCCACTGCTATGTGATGCAACAGATATTACCACTACAGAAAGAAGAGGAGAAAAAGGAAGAGAAAGAATAAAAATCATCATCACCATCATCCAATATGGAAAAGAGTACAGAAAGGAAAGCAGTGACCTATACAAAAAAATAAACTCAAAATGGGTTAAAGATCTAAATGTAAGGCCAGATACTATAAAACTCTTGGAGGAAAACATAGGCAGAACACTCTTTGACATAAATCTCAGCAAGATCTTTTTTGATCCACCTCCTAGAATAATGAAAATAAAAACAAAAATAAACAAATGGGACCGACTTAAAAGTTTTTTCACAGCAAAGGAAACCATAAACAAAAAGACAACCCTCAGAATGGAAGAAAATATTTCCAAATGAAGCAACTCACAAGGGATTAATCTCCAAAATATACAAACAGCTCATGCAGCTCAATATCAAAAAACAAACGACCCAATCAAAAAATGGGCAGAATATCTAAATAGACACTTCACCAAAGAAGACATACAGATGACTAAAATGCACATGAAAAGATGCTCATTATCACTAATTATTAGAGAAATGCAAATCAAAACTACAATGAGGTATCACCTCACACTGGTCAGAATGGCCAATCATGAAAAAATCTACAAACAATAAATGCTGGAGAGGGTGTGGAGAAAAGGGAACCCTCCTATACTATACTGTTGGTGGGAATGTAAATTGGTACAGCCACTATGGAGAACAGTATGGAGGTTCCTTAAAAAAAACTAAAACTAGAACTACCATATGATACAGCAATCCCACTCCTGGGCATATATCCGGAGAAAACCATAATTCAAAAAGATACATGCACCCCAATGTTCACTGCAGCACTATTTACAACAGCCAGGACATGGAAGCAACTTAAATGTCCATCGACAGAGGAATGGATAAAAAAGATGTGGTACATATATACAATGGAATATCGCTCAGCCATAGAAAAGAATGAAATAATGCCATTTGCAGAAACATGGATGGAACAAGAGACTGTCATACTGAGTGAACTAAGTCAGAGGGAGAAAGACAAATATCATATGATGTCGCTTATATGTGGAATCTAAAAAATGGGTACAAATGAACTTATCTACAAAACAGAAATAGAGTTACAGATGTAGAAAACAAACTTATGGTTACCAAGGGGTAAGGGGCAGGGAGAGGGATAAATTGGGAGACTGGGATTGACATATACACACTACTATATACAAAATAGATAATTAATAAGGACCTACTGTATAGCACAGGGAATTCTACTCAATACTGTAATGGCCTATATGGGAAAATAATCTAAAAAAGAGTGCATATATGTATACGTATAACTGATTCACTTTGCTGTACACCTGAAACTAACACAACATTGTAATTCAACTATACTACAATAAAAATTTTTTTTAAAAACAAGAAGAAGGAAGGCAGTGACAATAACTGAAGATAAATTTGCTAACTGTAAAATCATATTGACAAGAAGAACAGAGACAAAATGTGGACATCTCTTTCAAAGCTTAGTATTTTACAGTCCTAGGCATTTACCCGGTCTATTTTTTGTAAGGAGGTTACTCTGGTCCTAACTTCTCCACAGAAGAATTTGAATTTATAGAGGCATACAGATTTCCAAGAAAGGCAATTTAAGAGAAGTTTGTGGGTAGATATTTGGGTTAAGGGATTGTAAATCCTGGGGGATCTCTGGTTCAGACACTGAATTACCCTTAATCCTCTCTTAAATCACTCAGCCTCTCTGCTCTATTGTTTTACCTAGTTAAGAGGTCTCTTTTCTAAAGTCTAAACAATGTATATTCCTATATCAGTCATGAAAAAGACTCCATAGAAATGCAAAATAAATTTCAGCTGTTATAATTTCTTTTAAAATTAAAAGCTCTGGTTTTATCTAAGATCAGAATGAAACTGAGACTGAGGTGGAAGTCCAAGAGGAATTTAGAGTCCAGGAGATTAATTTTTCTCTATCTTTAGCACTTCTGAGGAGTTCACAGAAATACTAGCATCTGTTTAATTGAAAGTAAGAGAGGGAGTAGTGGTGAATGAATTATAAAAAAGAACTGGATTTCATATTTAGTTCCTTTAGTCATCGAAGTTCTTTCAAAACACTTTTCACATTAATGAGTTAAATGTTAGCAGCAGTGAGCATAGGTCAATTGAGATACTTTTTGCACTTCTTTTAAAGTGGGGAAATTTGGTAGGATGCAAAGTGCTATTATTGTTGTTCTTCCTGTTGAACAAACATTTGTACAGACTCAGCATTTTAACAAGTGCCTAGAATAATTTTTATTAGTTATTGTTCATAGGTACCTAAAGAAATGATCCAATATTAATCATCCCATTTTCCAAATGAGAACACTGAAGTACTTAAATTTTCAGGTAGTTGTTACCTGAATCATTCATCGACAAAGACCTTTTTAAAAGTGGTTTACCCAAATAGGAACCAGCTCTAATTAGGAGTTATTCTTAGAATCAATAGGACTTTAACTAAAATGGCATTTGAGTCCATCCAATCCAAATGTCTTATTAAAACATAAATTGATACTGTAAATTCAAAACTTCAAAAAAATCACAAAAATATAAGGAGAACAAAATCAGAACTTGATAACAGATATATACAGTTTGCTGAGTATCAATTTAAGCATACAAACTGTACATTAAAAAGCAAATATCAGACAATCCCTTTTCACTGGTCTCTAATACTTCCACAACTGTCACTATTTTATGCCTCTGCTGGACCACAAGACAACTAATTTCTGATATAATAATTGTTGACTTGTCATTCTCTCTCAGAACTTATTCAAAATTCAGACTTTATATTACTCAAAGGTCTTTTCCTCTTAGCCATTTTCTTAAAACTGCACACTAAAGAAGCTAGAATTAAAAGTTGATTCCTTGCAACAATAAAAAAAATGCTATTTTGCTGAGGTTTTCCCACTCAACTATTTCATGCCTTTGGCCTGTGGGTTACAAATACAATTCTCTACTCCTGTCTTTCTATTCAGTTGCTTAACTACCTGTGAAAATCCTTTACTACCTTCAACACCTGAATAATCATTGCTATTTGACCAAGAAATGACTACCGCAGGAAAACAAAACTGTATGGGGAAGGAAGTAGATAACTGGCCTTATTCTAATACTGCATTCTACCAATATTCTCCTTGTGAATATTTTTTAACCGAATGGGTGAGTTCCTGAAAAATAGATTACATGTTTCTGTTCACAAAAACATAATTTTTCCTCTGGCTTATATTTTTTTAATTAGAGGTATATGTTCCAGTGGGGTGATTTGGCAGAGAAAGGAGAAAAAGACCATTTAAAAATTGTGCAAGCAATTTATAACCACACTTTTAAGGAATTATTAAACTCCTTATTTCATTAATGAAAATACTCAAAATCATGAATAATTATTACCAGATACTTGTACATAGTTGGTGATCAAAAACTATTCATTGAATAATAAAATATCACCATATAATCTTGCATGATCTCAATGGAAAATATATCCTTTAAGGCACTGGAGTAACATGAAATTATATATACCCTCTGAAAGTTCAAAGATCTGTAGAAAGCAATAGAAAAAACAGAACTGCCTCATTTGTAACACTTGAATAGATTCACTGTGTGCCAACTAAATATTCCTTTTTTCTATGCTTACTATTGAGTTGGTAACCTACAGCCATGAGTTTCTGAACTTGTACTATAATCTCTTAATTGCTCCATTAATGTTTCTAACTGGGCTTGTTAACTTCTTAAAGAATATGGAAATAGAGAGGAAGGTATTTCCATTTCATTTGAAATATACTTGTGAACTAGGCAGCACTCTCCATGGATTAGAAGATGCGTCTTAGCAGATGCGTCTCCATGGATTAGAAGAACTAATAATCTTTATTATTTTCATAAACATGATTATTTCATCTACTTTGGAATTCCTTTAAGTAAAGTGTATGATGTCTTATATATGCCCCCCTCCAAAAAAAAAAGCTGCATTTTTGTTTGGTTAAGTAATACCTTCATCCCACATACCAAATTCTGTCAATGCTCTTTATAGTTTCACCTTGTTATAAACAATTGTAGACTTCATTCATTTTATATCATTGTATTGTTCAGTAAAGGAGTCATTCTTTTTTTTTTTTTTACATCTTTATTGGAGTATAATTGCTTTACAGTGTTGTGTTAGTTTCTGCTGTATAACAAAGTGAATCAGCTATATGCATACGTATATCCCCATATCCCCTCTCTCTTGCATCTCCCTCCCACCCTCCTTATCCCACCCCTATAGGTGGTCGCAAAGTACCGAGCTGATCTCCCTGTGCCACGCAGCTGCTTCCCATTAGCTATCTATTTTACATTTGGCAGTGTATATATGCCAATGCTACTCTCTTAACTTCGTCCCAGCTTACCCTTCCCCCTCCCCGTGTCCTCAAGTCCATTCTCTACGTCTGTGTCTTTATTTCTGTCCTGCTCCTAGGTTCTTCACGACCTTTTTTTTTTTTTTTTTTAGATTCTATATATATGTGTTAGCATATGGTATTTGTTTTTCTCTTTCTGACTTACTTCACTCTGTATGACACACTCTAGGTCCATCCACCTCACTACAAATAACTCAATTTCGTTCCTTTTTTTTTTTTTAAGATTTTCATTTTTTTTTAACATCTTTATTGGAGTATAATTGCTTTACAATGGTGTGTTACTTTCTGCTTTATAACAAAGTGAATCAGTTACACATATACATATGTTCCCATATCTCTTCCCTCTTGCGTCTCCCTCCCTCCCACCCTCCCTATCCCACCCCTCTAGGTGGTCACAAACCACCGAGCTGATCTCCCTGTGCTATGCGGTTGCTTCCCACTAGCTATCTATTTTATGTTTGGTAGTGTATATATGTCCATGCCACTCTCTCACTTTGTCCCAGCTTACCCTTCCCCCTCCCCATATCCTCAAGTCCATTCTCTAGTAGGTCTGTGTCTTTATTCCCATCTTACCCCTAGGTTCTTCAAGACCCTTTTTTTTTTTCTTAGATTCCATATATATGTGTTAGCATATGGTATTTGTTTTTCTCTTTCTGACTTATTTCACTCTGTATGACAGACTCTAGGTCCATCCACCTCACTACAAATAACTCAATTTCGTTCCTTTTTATGGCTGAGTAATATTCCATTGTATATATGTGCCACATCTTCTCTATCCATTCATCTGTCAATGGACATTTAGGTTGCTTCCATGTCCTGGCTACTGTAAATAGACCTGCAATGAACATTGTGGTACATGACTCTTTGAATTATGGTTTTCTCAGGGTATATGCCCAGTAGTGGGATTGCTGGGTCATATGATAGTTCTATTTTTAGTTTTTTAAGGAACCTCCATACTGTTCTCCATAGTGTCTGTACCAATTTACGTTCCCACCAACAGTGCAAGAGGGTTCCCTTTTCAAGGAGTCATTCTTCTATACCAAAGTCACAACATGTAAGTGGAGCTAAGCCCTATTTAATGTAGTTTTAAAGTTTTTCAACAGTGTTGAATTAGAAAAGTAACACAGGACTTCCCTGGTGGCTCAGTGGTTAAGAATCCACCTGCCAATGCAGGGGACACAGGTTCGAGCCCTGGGCCGGGAAGATCCCACACGCCGTGAAGCAACTAAGCCCGTGTGCCACAACTACTGAGCCTGCACTCTAGAGTCCATGAGCCACAACTACTGAGCCCGCCTGCTGCAACTACTAAAGCCCGCAC
This sequence comes from Balaenoptera musculus, assembly GCF_009873245.2. Taxonomy (NCBI): domain Eukaryota; kingdom Metazoa; phylum Chordata; class Mammalia; order Artiodactyla; family Balaenopteridae; genus Balaenoptera; species Balaenoptera musculus. The sequence goes on along the minus strand of NC_045806.1, from coordinate 105,186,875 downwards.
GCCTAGAACCCGTGCTCCACAACAAGAAAAGCCACCGCAATGAGAAGCCCGTGCACCGCAACAAAGAGTAGCCCCCACTCACCACAATTAGAGAAAGCCCGTGTGCAGCAACGAAGACCCAACACAGCCAAAAATAAAATTAATTAATTAATTATTTTTAAAAAAGCAACATAGAGACAGAAGATGATCAGAATCTTCAACACTGGATCAAAAAATAATTTGAATAATGCCACCCTAAATCACTATCACACAAAACCATTAGTCTTCAAAAGAAACAAACACTAAGGGAAACTCATCAGAAGGAAAACTCCAAGATTTAACTAAGGAGTCCAGAGGATTTAACTACAGACATTTTTCTTCTTTATAAGAATGGCAAAGAAAAAAAGAATTTGAGTTTGAATTTACTTACTTACTTCACCCTGCCCACCCAGAAGTAGAAGTAGTGACGAGATTAAATAGCCATAGACCTGAAGAATAAGAGAAAACAAAATAGCACTTGGATCATCAATCTATGAACATCTGAGTGTGAATGGTACTGGAAAAAGGTTTCTTCGTTTGTCTTATGTTAGTAATCATGCTTCACCTTGTACTTACGTTTTCTCCCAGTGTTTGCTAAATTCCTAGCAAACACTTGTCTTTTAGAAACATAGTTTAAAGTATTTTAAAATATTGATTGTTAAAGCCCTGATGCTAGAATTGGGCTGTGAAATGAGTGAGAATTATCCTACACTAGCTGCCAAGATAAATCAATCTTCACTTGAAACTCTGACTTGGTTAAAGTTCAGGGACAGATTTTCATCAGGGGATTTTTCACATAATTGCATAGCCAAGAGTAAAAACATTTGACAGATTATCACATAATTCATTACTAGCTAGTATCTTGGTCAAGCAGGAGAGCCAACTGTTTGTCCCCAGGATATGTACCTGTAATTGAAGCTTTGCAGCCACTAATACAGCTGTTGACCTTTCACATGTACACAGAACATCTGCACAATTCAGTCACAATGATCAGTTTTAGTAAAAGAAAAAGATGAGAGAAGGAGGAGGAGGTAAGAAGGGGAGAGGAGGAAAGGGAGGGTGAGAAGAGAGGGAAGAGAAGAAATCATAATGTGCTACTGAATCAAACTTGGGTCCACTCACCCACCATGCAACAAAGCCAATCTACTGACACCGGCTGTGGTGAAAGCACAGCGTTGACTTGCAGAGCACCAAACAAGGAGATCGGGCAGCTCATGCTCAAAAGATACCCCAAACTCCCCAATGGCTTTCAGGGGAGGGTTTTTAAAAGGCAACATTTGGGTGACGGTTGTGGACTTTCTTCTGATGGACTGTTGATAAGGTAACAGGGTGATGTTTTGGGAATCTTAATCATAAACTTTGGGGTTCTGGGACTTCCCTGGTGGTCCAGTGGTTACGACTTCTCGCTCCCACTGCAGAGGGCCCAGGTTCAATCCAAGGTCGGGGAACTAAGATCCCACATGCTGCGCAGCATGGCCTAAATAAAGAAAAAAGGAAAAGGAAAAAAAAAACCTGTGGTTGCAACTAGTCTGGGTTCCACGGGCTTGTGGTCAGCATGTAGTCACCATCTGTCTAGGTGGAGGAGTCTTAGTTTCTACAGAACTCAAAGATATGCATCAGATTATTACATATATTCCCCTCCCTTTGAGTGTAGGTGGGACTGATGACTTTCATCTAACCAACAAAATATGTCAAAGGTAACAGGATGTCAATTCCATCACTGTGTTATGCTATACAAAACTATCTTGCTAGCAGACTTGCTCTATAGGGTCTTGTTCTCCTTGCTGGCCTTGAAGAAGCAAGCTGCCATGAGTCCTACAGCCATAAGGAAATGAATTCTGTCAACAACTTGAGAGAGCTTGGAAGCAGACACTTAGTCAAACCTCCATGTGAAAATCCAGCCCTGGCTGACACCTTGATTACAGCTTCGTTGAGGACTCAGACAAGCTGTGCCTGGATTCTTGACCAAGAGAAATTATGAGATAGTAAATGTAATGTTTTTTAAGCCATTAATTTTGTGATAATATGTTTTGTAGCATAGAAAACTAATACATCTCCTCTTGATAACATAAAATTTTGATAACATAAAATTAACCTATCCTACTTATTGTTTTCTCCTGAATAAAATAAAAAGTCTGGCATAATATTTTGAAATTTTCATATTCCATCTATAATTGAGATGTGAATGCCAACTACTGATAACTTATTTATTTTCCTCAAAGTAATACTATAAAATACTTGGAAAAATAGAAAAATCAGTTTCTACTGCTATCTACATGTATCAACTCACAGTAATTAGACATATTGTTTATAAAAAGCATTAAATGCTAAAATTTTAGATACTCATTTATTGTCAATATTAAGATGATTTAAATTAAATCATAGATATACTAGAGGTGAAAGGGACCTTTGAGACATTTAAATCCTTATTATTCTTTTCAGAGATGAAGAACGTGAAGCCCAGAGAGGTAAAGTGACTAAGGTAACTTAGCTAGTTAGTGGCAGAGCAGGAAACTTGGATACCTACTACTTTTTACCATTTTATCCTTACACCTAATAATTGTGCCGTTATTTTAAAAGAAATGCATAACACATTCAAATGAATATTACATATTCAGAATGTAACTAAATGTTTAGTTATACAGGTAAGAATTATAGTGCCTACTATATTTCTGGGTTTTCTTTTTCTATTACAAGAAATGGTGTGCTATTACATTCATGAAGTTATGACATCTTTTTCTATCACACTGTCTCTGCATTAGTGCAAAGTGGTGGGGGTCAATCCATTTTTGCTTTTACTGTTTTGAGACAGAGTTACATATGATTCTTGTTGAAAGACATAATATTTGAATTGTATAGTGCAATATTTCACTATATTGATTAAACACTGCAGTTTCTGTAAGTGGCTCCTGAGTTGTTAAGTCAGTATTGAAACACTATAATTCTCATACTTGCAGTTGGCTCAAAACGTTTCTATATCAATCTGCCATATATTAAAGACCAGCTGGTACTACATTCTATATTATAACATTTTATTTGGGTTTTGTTAAGACAAATTTTTTTTTCAAAATAAATCAGTTCTTTTCCCCCAAAAAGTGAGCTAGTTATGTTATTCTTATTCAAGAGCATCATGAGGTAACTGAGTCAGCAAATACTCCTTAGTCACAGTTTCCATAAATGGAGCAATCCAATTAGGTAACCTTTCGAACTATAATATTTGGGTCACAAATCATCCCTTTAAAGATGTCCTGGTAAAAAAAAAAATGAAAGGAAAACATACTATCCACATTCAAAATTCAAGCTGCAGCCTTAAATTTATAATTTCTTTATAAATTCTTATTGCCCAATAGATGTTTCTGTACTCTATAGCCTTGAATGCCTCCCAGGGAAGAAAATAAAAGGAAAAGGAGAGGAAGGAAGGATAAATGTAGGAAGAGATAACAATGCACTAATAAAAGAGTAGTAGAATATCACTTAAGATTGCTTTAGCTAATTGAATTTTTCACACCTATCCCTTGGTCATTCAAACTATATTTTGAAACTTTCAACACACATACATACACCACACTTTGATCTGACCTTTTGAAAAAGAAACAGAAGTAAACTAAAGGAATTTACATGGAGAATAGCACTTTTTGGCATTCATTCTTTGGTAAATACATTCCCACCCCAATAGGCCAAATTGTCCATTATTGTCTTTGTGTAGCTTATGAGACAGCAAGGCACTACAGTATATGGATATGCCAAGCAATAAGCGGCCTACAGCTTGGGAGCCAATTCAAAGGTATCAGATCACGCCCATGTTACAGGATTGCTCAGAAATGAATGGAGACCCTTTATTAATGCCTTATCATTACTTGGGAACTATATGACTGAGTTCAACCACGTCTTTTCATTTCCATTTTAGTTTCTCCAAATATAATGTAGATAATAAATACATTGTGGTGGTCCAGTGTTGTAAAAGTTGTTAAACTAGTACTCTTAAACAATATTTAAAATGGCATTTTTATTAAGTTGGCATGAACCATGCTGCTAAATTGCTTTTAATATGATAATGTTTGCAGTTTACTATGCCATAAGTGCAGTTTGGCAGTAGAGTGTACATGAATATTTCATCTAGCAAAGGCCATGATTCTGTAATTATAAATAGACGTGTTCCAACAGAAGTAGACAGATGCTTGTGTTTCAAAGCAAATGTTCTAAAGTATGAGGAGTTGGTTAAAGGCTTGGGGAAAGGCAGATATGCGGGGGCCGGGGGGGGAGTTGTGTGTGGATGTGTGTGTGCACACACATACACGTACATGTGTGTGCAAGTGCGCACACCCAAGTGTGTATGTTATCTGTAGGAAGTCATTTAAGGCACCATGAAAGCTGAGAAGTCAACAGTAAAGTCAGCCATAGCTGTGACTTAGACTACACTACCTCTGTAGCACTCCATTGTACTTTTGCTTCTCTTAGGCTGCTTCCATTTCAGAAAAGAGCTTCTGTCTTTTGCCCCAAGAACAAATATCCCCCTAAAACCTAATCAAATAGTACACACATTACCAAAGGGCTTAAGCAAGATGTATGTTCTATATTCTGCCATGAGTAAATTAATTAGCTAATGCAACGTTTTTCTCTTTTCTTTTTTCAAAATTATCACGTGATATATATTGGGTATGATGTTCCCCGGATGAAATGACTTGTAACAAAATGAAGTAAGAGTAAATGTTGTCCATCTCCTTGTGTATACTCCTAGTGAACTCTTAATAGTCTGAAATTTTCAATGCTCTACTCATTTGATAGTGCCTGTTAAAGACTTACACACGGCTGAAGAGATCGGCCAAGATGGTGGAGTAGAAAAACCCTGAGCTCACCTCCTCTCAAGGACACACCAAAATTACAACTATTTAAAGAACACCTATCGACAAAAAAGACTGGGACCTACCACAAAAGATCTTCTACAACTAAAGATATAAAGAAGGAACCACAATGAGATGGGTAAAAGGGGCAGTTGCAGCAGAATCAAGACCTATACGTGCGGGTGGGCAACCCAAAAATGGAAGAATAATTACAACTGCAGAGATTCTCCCCAAGAACCGAGAGGTCTGAGCCCCACATAAGTTTCCCCAGAATGGAGGTCCTGTGCCGAGAAGACAAGCCCCTAGAGCACTTGGATTTGAAGGCCAGCAGGGCTTCCTTCTGGGAGACTCAGAGGGCTGTGGGGAAGAGACATTCCACTATTAAAGTGAAATCTCATAAAAAAAATCTTACATGCTCCAGGACACAAGCAGTAATTTGTTTTGTTTTATTTTTTTATATATATCATTATTAGAGTATAATTGCTTTACAATGTTGTGTTAGTTTCTGCTGTATAACAAAGTGAATCAGCTGTATGTATACATATATCCCCATATCCCCTCCCTCTTGCATCTCCCTCCCACCCTCCCTATCCCACCCCTCTAGGTGGACACAAAGCTCCGAGCTGATCTCCCTGTGCTATGCGGCTGCTTCCCACTAGCTATCTATTTTACATTTTGTAGTGTATATATGTCCATGCCACTCTCTCACTTCGTCCCAGCTTACCCTTCCCCCTCCCTGTGTCCTCAAGTCCATTCTCTACATCTGCGTCTTTATTCCTGTCCTGCCCCTAGGTTCTTCAGAACCTTTTTTTTTTTTTAGATTCCATATATATGTGATAGCATATGGTATTTGTTTTGCTCTTTCGGACTTACTTCACTCTGTATGACAGACTCTAGGTCCATCCACCTCACTACAAATAACTCAGTTTCATTTCTTTTTACAGATCAGTAATATTCCATTATATATATGTGCCACATCTTCTTTATACATTCATCTGTCGATGGACATTTAGGTTGCTTCCATGACCTGGCTATTGTAAATAGTGCTGCAATGAACATTGTGGTACATGTCTCTTTTTGAATGATGGATTTCTCAGGGTATATGCCCAGTAGTGGGATTGCTGGGTCATATGGTAGTTCTATTTTTAGTTTTTTAAGGAACCTCCCTACTGTTCTCCATAGTGGCTGTATCGATTTAAATTCCCACCAACAGTGCAAGAGGGTTCCCCTTTTCTCTACACCCTCTCCAGCTTTTATTGTTTGTAGATGTTTTGATGGCCATTCTGACGGGTGTGAGGTGATACCTCATTGTGGTTTTGATTTGCATTTCTCTAATGATTAGTGGTGTTGAGCATATTTTCATGTGTTCGGTGGCAATCTGTAGGTCTACTATGGAGAAATGTCTATTTAGGTGTTCTGCCCATTTTTGGATTGGGTTGCTTGTTTTTTCAATATGGAGCTGCATGAGCTGCTTGTATATTTTGGAGATTAATCCTTTGCCAGTTGCTTCGTTTGCAAATATTTTCTCCCATTCTGAGTGTTGTCTTTTTGTGTTGTTTATGGTTTTCTTTGTTGTGCAAAAGCTTTTAAGTTTCATTAGGTCCCATTTGTTTATTTTTATTTCCATTTCTCTAGGAGGTGTGTCAGAAAGTATCTTGCTGTGATTTATGTCATAGAGTGTTCTGCCTATGCTTTCCTCTGAGAGTTTGATAGTGTCTGGCCTTACATTTAGGTCTTTAATCCATTTTGAGTTTATTTTTGTGTATGGTTTAGGGAGTGTTCTAACTTCATTCTTTTACGTGTAGCTGTCCAGTTTTCCCAGCACCACTTATTGAAGAGGCTGTCTTTTCTCCATTGTGTATTCTTGCCTCCTTTGTCAAAGATAAGGGGACCATATGTGTGTGGGTTTATCTCTGGGCTTTCTATCCTGTTCCTTTGATCTGTATTTCTGTTTTTATGCCAGTACCATACTGTCTTGATTACTGTAGCTTTGTAGTACAGTCTGAAGTCAGGGAGCCTGATTCCTCCAGCTCCACTTTTCTTTCTCAAGATAGAAACAGTAATTTGAATGGAGCCTGGGTCAAACCTACCTGCTAAAATTGAAAAGCCTCTCAGAGAGGCAAGAGACAACTGGAGCTCACCCTGGGGACACAGAAACTGGCAGCAGCCATTTTGGAGAGCTTGTTCTACCATGACGACACTGGTACTGAGAAGCATCATTTTGGAATCCTCCCTCTAGCTTATTAGCACTGGCACTCGGCCCCAACCACCACCCTGTCAGCACCAGTATTGGGACAAGCAACTAAGTGGGCAGGGACACAGCCCTATCCACCTACCACCAAACAGGTTGCCTTAAGAAACCCTGAGCCCAAAGGAACCACTGAACATGGCCCCGGCCACCAGAGGGGCCAGGACCAAGCCCCACACACCGTGCACAGGCACTAGATCTAGGATCCCCAGGGCCCTGTAGCCAGAGACCCCAGAACCCAACTCCACCCAACAGTAGGCAGGCACCAACTCCAGAATCACCAACCCTGCCCACCTATGAGCCTGCTCAAGCCTTGGGACCAGCCTCACCCACCAGGAGGCAGAAACCCACCCAAGGAAAACTACAGCCCCACAGCTTGTGGACTTAGTCAAACTACCAGCAGGCCAGCACCAGCCCAGAGACCAGCCAGACCCCAGCCCCTCCCACCAGTGAGTCTGTTATACCCTCAAGACCAGCCTCACTTGCCACCAGGCAGACACCAGCCCCAGGAACATCTCAGCCCTGCTGCCTGTGGACAAGGCCCATCTACTAGTAGGACAGCACCAGACCTGGGACCAGCAGGGCCCAAACCCTGGCCACCAGCAGGCCAACACAAGCTTTGGGACACCCCAGATACTGCAGTCAGCTGTGTCAGGAACCAGCACCACCCACCACCAACTCTAGGACTCCTGTGTTCTGCAGCCAGACCCCAGGACCCAGCTCTGCCTGCCAGTGGGCCAGCACTAGTTCTAGGACATAGCTTCATCTACCAGTGTGCAGGCACCAGGTGCAGGAACTCCTGGAATCCGCCTCTGGCCACCAGAGAGCCAGCACTAGCTCCAGGACCCGCAGGATTCTACAGCCAGCCACCTTGTGACCTGGCCTCACCAAGCAGCAGCCAGAAGTCTCTGCACAAGGCAGGGATTAGCAACGAACTGGACCGGGGTCAGCCCAGCCTACCAGACAACCCACAGTAGTCATGCCACCACAACAGAAAGACCCAAGAAGCTCACACAGAAGGCACAACTAGAGCATATACCTCTAGTGACCAGAGGGGAGTACATACTTCTGGGGCTAACAGGATATCTCCTAAAAAAAAGGCCACTTCTCCAAGTTCAGGAAATGTAACCAACATACCAGATACATAGAAACAAAAAGAGCAAGTTAGGTGAAATGAGATGACAGAGGAACATATTCCAAACAGAAGCACAGGATAAAACCCCAGAAGAAGAACTAAGTGAAGTGCAGATAGCCAACCTACCTAAGAAAGAGTTCAAGGTAATGATCATAAAGACACTGAAATAACTCAGGAGAAGAATGGATGCACTGAGTGAGAGGATAGATGTTTATACAAAGAGTTAGAAAAAATAAAGAAAAAACAAACAGAGATGAAGAATACAATAACTGAAATGAAAAAATACACTGAGAAGAATTGAAAGTAGGTTAAATGATACAGGGGAAAAAGATCAGCAAGCTGGAAGACAGAGTAATGGAAATCACTGAAGATGGAAATAAAAACAAAAATAAACAAATGGGACCTAATGAAACTTAAAAGCTTTTGCACAGCAAAGGAAACCATAAACAAGACCAAAAGACAACCCTCAGAATGGGAGAAAATCTTTGCAAATGAAGCAACTGACAAAGGATTAATCTCCAAAATGTACAAGCAGCTCATGCAGCTCAATAACAAAAAAACAAACAACCCCATCCAAAAATGGGCAGAAGACCTAAATAGACATTTCTCCAAAGAAGATATACAGATTGCCAACAAACACATGAAAGAATGCTCAGCATCATTAATCACTAGAGAAATGCAAATCAAAACTACAGTGAGATATCATCTCACACCAGTCAGAATGGCCATCATCAAAAAATCTAGAAACAATAAATGCTGGAGAGGGTGTGGAAAAAAGGGAACCCTCTTGCACTGTTGGTGGGAATGTAAATTGATACAGCCACTATGGAGAACAGTATGGAGGTTCCTTAAAAAACTAAGAATAGAACTACCATACGACCCAGCAATCCCACTCCTGGGCATATACCCTGAGAAAACCATAATTCAAAAAGAGTCATGTACCACAATGTTCATTGCAGCTCTATTTACAATAGCCAGGACATGGAAGCAACCTAAGTGTCCATCATCGGATGAATGGATAAAGAAGATGTGGCACATATGTACAATGGAATATTTCTCAGCCATAAAAAGAAAGGAAATTGAGTTATTTGTAGTGAGGTGGATGGAGTTAGAGTCTGTCATACAGAGTGAATTAAGTCAGAAAGAGAAAAACAAATACAGTATGCTAACACATATATATGGAATCTAAGGAAAAAAACAAAATGAAAACGTCATGAAGAACCTAGTGGCAAGATGGGAATAAAGACATAGACCTACGAGAGAATGGACTTGAGGATATGGGGAGGGGGAAGGGTAAGATGTGACAAAGTGAGAGAGTGGCATGGACATATATACACTACCAAACGTAAAATAGATAGCTAGTGGGAAGCAGCCACATAGCACAGGGAGATCAGCTCGGTGCTTTGTGACCGCCTAGAGGGGTGGGATAGGGAGGGTGGGAGGGAGGGAGATGCAAGAGGGAAGAGATATGGGAACATATGTATATGTATAACTGATTCACTTTGTTATAAAGCAGAAAATAACACACCATTGTAAAGCAATTATACTCCAATAAAGATGTTAAAGAAAAAAGAAAGAAAGAAGGACATTTAAGAGACTTCTGAGATTACATTATACATACTAACATTCAGATTATAGGGTTCCCAGAAGGAGAAGGGAGAGAGAAAGGGGCAGAGAGTATATATGAAAATATAATAGACAAAAACATCCCTAATCTGAGAAAGGAAACAGACAGTCTAAGAAGCAAAGAGAGTCCCAAAGAGGATCAATCTAAAAAGGACCACACTAAGACACACTGTAATTTAAATGGCAAAAATTAAAGATAAAGAAAGAACATTAAAAGCAGCAAGGGAAAAGCAACAAGTTACATACAAGGGAACTCCCATAAGGCTATTGGCCTTATAGTGATACAAGTTTACCTCAGGAAACAAGAAAAATTTCAAATAAACAACCTAACCTTACACCTGAAGGAACTAGAAAAAGAAGAACAAACAACACACAAAGTTAGTAGAAGAAAAGAAATCATAAAGATCAGGGCAGAAATAAATAGACACCAAAAAACAATAGAACAGATCAATGAAACTAAGAGCTGGTTCTTTGAAAAGATTTTAAAAATTGATAAACCTTTAGCTAAACACATCAAGAAAAAAAAAAGAGAGGGCCCAAGTCAAGAAAATCAGAAATGAAAAAGGAGAAGTTACAACTGACACCACAGAAATACAAAGGATCATAAGAGATTACTACAAACAGCTATATGCCAATAAGATGGACAACCTGGAAGAAACGGACAAATTCCTAGAATTGTACAATTTCTCAAGACTGAACCAGGACGAAATAGAAAATATGAATAGAACAATTACCAATAATGAAATTGAGTCAGTAATTTAAAAAACCCTCCTAACAAACAAAAGTCCAGGACCAGATGGCTTCATAGGTGAATTCTACCAAACATGTAGAGAAGAATTAATACCTATCCTTCTCAAACTATGCCAAAAAACTGCAGAGGAAGGAACACTTCCAAACTCATTCTATGAGGCCAGCATCACACTGATACCAAAACCAGACAAACATATCACAAAAAAAAGAAAATTACAGGCAATATCACTGATGAACATAGGTGCAAAAGTTCTGAACAAAATATTAGCAAACCAAATCAAACAATACATTAAAAGAATCATACACCATGATCAAGTGGGATTTATCCCAGGGATGCAAGGATGGTTCAATATCCACAATTCAAACAATGTCATAAACCACATTAGCAATTTGAGGAATAAAAGTCATATGATCATTTTAATAGATGCAGAAAAATCTTTTAACAAAATTCAACATTCATTTATGATAAAAATTCTACAGAATAGGGATATAGAGGGAACATACCTGAACATAATAGAGACCATATATGATAAGCCCACAGCTAACATCATACTCAGTGGTGAAAAGCTGAAAGCATTTCCTCTAACAACAGGAACAAGACAAGGATGCCCACACTCTCCACTTCTATTCAACATAGTATTAGAAGTCCTAGGCACAGCAATCAGGCAAAAAATAAGAAATAAAAGGCATCCAAATTGAAAAGGAAGAAGTAAAACTGTCACTGTTTGCAGATGACATGGTACTATACATAGGGTATCTTAAAGACACCACCAGAAAACTACTAGAGCTCATCAATTAATTAGGAAAGTTGTAGGATACAAAATTAATATACAGAAATCTGTTGCATTTCTATGCACTAACAACAAACTACCAGACAGAAATTAAGGAAACAATCCCATTTACAATTGCATCAAAAAGAATAAAATACGTAGGAGTAAACCTACCTAAGCAGGTAAAAGACCTATACTTGGAAAACTATAAAACACTGATGAGAGAAATTTAAGAACACACAAACATATGGAAAGATATAATGTATTTGTGAATTGGAAAAATTAATATTGTTAAAATGACCTTACTAACCAAGGCAATCTACAGACTCAATGCAATTCCTATCAAAATACCAATGGCATTTTTTCACAGAACTGGAAATAATTTTAAAATTTCTATGGAAACACAAAAGACCCTGAATAGCCAAAACAATATTGACAAAAAAGAACAGAGCTGGAGGTATCACACCCCCTGACTTTAGACTACACTACAACACTACAGTAATCAAAACAGTATGGGTACTTGCACAAAAACAGACATATAGATCAACAGAACAGGATAGAAAGCCCAGAAGTAAACCAACACACTTCTGGACAATTAATCTATAACAAAGGAGGCAAGAAGGAGAAAAAACAATCTTTTCAATAAGTACTGCTGGGAATACTGAACAGCTACATATAAAACAATGAAATTAGAACATTCTCTAACACCATATAAAAAAATAAACTCAAAATGGATTAAACACCTAAACGTAAGAGCAGAAACCATAAAACTCCTACTGGAAAATATAGGCAGAACACTCTTTGACATAAATCACAGCAATATTTTCTTGGATCTGTCACCTAAGGCAAAGGAAATAAAAGCAAAAATAAACAAATTGGACCTAGGTAAACTTAAAAGCTTTCACACAGCAAAAGAAACCACAAACAAAACAAAAAGAAAACCTACTGAATGGGAGAAAATATTTGCAAATGATATGACTGATAAGGAGTTAATATCCAAAATATATGAACAGCTCATACAACTCAACATCAAAAAAACAAACAATCTGATTAAAACATGGGCAGTAGAACTGAATAGACATTTTTCCAAAGAGGACATGCAGATGTCCAACAGGCACATGAAAAGATGCTCAACACTGCTAATCCTCAGGTAAATGCAAATCAAAACCACAATGAGACATCACCTCACATCTGTCAGAATGGCTATCATCAAAAAGAACACAAATAATAAATGCTGGTGAGGATGTGGAGAAAAGGGAACCCTCCTGCACTGTTGGTGGCAATGTACATTGATGCAGCCACTGTGGAAAACAGTATGGAATGTCCTCAAAAAACTAAAAATAGAACTACCATATGACCAAGCAATTCCACTCCTGGGCACATATCCAAAAAAAACCAAAAACACTAATTCAAAAAGATACATGCTCCCCAGTGTTCATAGCAGCATTATTTACAACAGCCAAGATATGGAAGCAACCTAAGTGTCCATCAACAGATGAATGGATAAAGAAAATGTGGTATACATATACAATGGAATACTACTCAGCCATAAAAAAGAATGAAATAATGCCATTTGCAGCAACATGGATGGACCTGGAGGGTATTATGCTTAGTGAAATAAGTCAAGCAGAGAAAGACAAATAATGTATGTTTTCACTTACATGTGGAATCTAAAAAATAAACTAGCAAATGTAGCAAAATAGAAACAGACTCACAGTTACAGAGAACAAACTAGTTGTCACCAGTGAGGAGAGGGAAGGGCACTATAGGAATAGGGGATTACGAGGTACAAACTACTATGTATAAAATATATAAGCAACAAGGATATATTTTACAGCAGAAGGAATATAGCCAATATTTTATAATACTATAAATGGAGTGTAATCTATAAAAATTTTTAATCAATATTTTGTATACCTGAAACTAACATAATATTGTAAATCAACTATACTTCAATTTAAAAAAGACTTACACACTGCTTGCCACATTTTTATGTTTATTTTGTGTTCCTTTTTCTCCTCATGTTTGATTTGATGAAGGCAACAGAATACATGTTGGTAGAACACAACACATGGATAATACTAACATTGCACACAACTAACAATTATGGTAATTTTCCATAAGACTAATTCTCCACCAATATATCTAAAAGGGATTCTCTTAGTATATCTCAGGATCTAAAAGGAGTCTCAGAAATATTAATATAACCTCCATTTTACATATGTGGAAAATGAAGTCCTGAGTAGAAATGCAAATGGTCTATACACCTGGAAAAAGAAAGAAGCTCTTTGAACCTGTTAAATGGCCAAAAACAAATCCAGTCTGAATGAGTTTGTATTTGAATAAAAAGCAATGTCTTGATGAGCAGTGTAAATTGCGATGGAGTTAGAAAGTACTCAACATTTCCTTGCTTTACCGATAATGGAATCTTTGGCAATGAGGTAATTTAACATAATTTCATTATAATATTTTTCTAAGATTGTTTTTTCAAACAGTATTGGATTTATAATAAATGTAAACTATAACTTTTATGTAATAATTCATGCAATTAAGATGTATATGAGATGAGTTACTTGAGTATTTATATTCATTTATCAGTGAACTTTAGAGTTTGTATTGTTTCCTTAGCCAGTGGAAAATTAGATGGATACAGTTTATATGTAAGAGAAACCAAAAAAATTTTTTTTGAAAGTTGTAAAGTACATTCTTGGAGGATGTTTTAACATCTTCCCAACAATACTGCATATGGGTTCTAAATTCTCTAACTCCTCACCAACACAAGCTATTTCCTTTTTTTTTTTCTTTAATCATAGCCATCCAATTGGATATGAAGTGGTATTTAGTGGCTTAATTTCCATTTCCCTAATGACTAATAACTTCTTTACATGTGCTTCTTGGCCATTTGTATATCTTCTTTGGATAAATATCTAAATAAATCACATGTCCATTTTTTTAATTGGGCTGTCTTTTTCTTGTTGAATTGTGTTTTTTATATGTTCTGGATATTAGACCCTTATCATATATATAACTAGTAAATATTTTATCCCATTCTGTAGGTTTTTTCACTTTCTTGATAATGTTCTTTGATGAACAAAAGTATTTTTTTCACCTATAAGCTTTTTTCTATCATTTTTTCATAGCATTTTGAGTGTTCCATGTAGTGATATAAATTTTACTTTTGTAGCAACCGTTACTGGTTTCTTTTATAAGTATGCCTGTAATTGTATACCACTAGTGTCTACATTTATCTGACAGATGGGTTTTGTTCTGTTATACTTTTACTAAAGCTATAAGTCACTATAAAAATGAACAAAAATGGATTATTTGAGTTCCTTTATAATTCTGTTTCAATTAAATGGCTGACAGTTGCTTCCCATAAAGTTGCTATAAAATTAGATAAAATCAGAGTATTATTGCACTTATTTAAAAAATGTATTCTCTTTCAACTCATGGTGCCTTTCCCCCCAGCTTTATATGATAAGGATCTACTTTTTTAAAGAATCTACTTTTTCTGTTTAGAAAATAAATTATTAAATTTTTATTTCAGTTTTGCAGAATTCCTCTGTTCTCCTGCATTACATTTAATATCTTCTTTTTAAAAAAGATGTTCCTTCAAAACTGAGCTGTTTGTAGTGAGGTGGATGGACCTAGAGACTGTCATACATAGTGAAGTAAGTCAGAAAGAGAAAAACAAATACCAAATGCTAACACATATATATGGAATCTAAAAAAAAAAAAATGATCATGAAGAACCTAGGGGCAAGACGGGAATAACGACGCAGACCTACTAGACAATGGACTTGAGCATACGGGGAGGGGGAAGGGTAAGCTGGGACAAAGTGAGAGAGTGGCATGGACACATATACACTACCAAACAAAAAATAGATAGCTAGTGGGAAGCAGCCACATAGCACAGGGAGATCAGCTCGGTGCTTTGTGACCACCTGGAGGGGTGGGATAGGGAGGGTGGGAGGGAGGCATATGCAAGAGGGAAGAGATATGGGGACATATGTATATGTATAACTGATTCACTTTGTTGTAAAGCAGAAACTAACACACCATTGTAAAGCAATTATACTCCAATAAAGATGTTAAATAAAAATAAAAAAATAAAAAAGATGTTCCTTAATTAATATATGCACAGATTTTCATGAGATCATAAATTGTTTTCATTTTTTAATGTTCTCAAAACGTCTGCTTTGATACAATTGCCTAAAATATTAACATTAACACAGAAGCTAGTAGAAACGTTCCTGCAAAAGACAATGATGAATGCTATTTTGAAATAGCTATAAACCATCAAGAAATACAGTAAGGGCTTCCCTGGTGGCGCAGTGGTTAAGAATCCTCCTGCCAATGCAGGGGACACGGGTTCGAGCCCTGGTCCGGGAAGATCCCACATGCCGCGGAGCAACTAAGCTCGTGTGCCACAACTACTGAGCCTGAGCTCTAGAGCCCACGAGCCACAACTACTGAAGCCCGCACGCCTAGAGCCCATGCTCCACAACAACAGAAGCCACCGAGGAGAGCGCAGCAACAGGGGTGCAGAGGGCAAAGTGGAGAGATTCCTGCACAGAGGATCGATGCTGACCAGCACTCACCAGCCCAAGAGGCTTGTCTGCTCACCCGCCGGGACGGGCGGGGGCTGGGAGCTGAGGCTTGGTCTTCGATAAGATCGCAGGGAGAGGACTGGGGTTGGTGGCGTGAACACAGCCTAAAGGGGTTAGTGCACCACAGCTGGCCGGGAGGGAGTCCGGGAAAGGCTGGAGATGCCGAAGAGGCAAGAGACTCTTTCTTGCCTCTTTGTTTCCTGGTGCGCGAGGAGAGGGGATGAAGAGCGCGGCTTAAAGGAGCTCCAGAGACAGGCACGAGCCGCACTCTCAGCGCAGACACCAGAGACGGGCATGAGACGCTAAGGCTGCTGCTGCCACCACCAAGAAGCCTGTGTGCGAGCACAGGTCACTATCCACACCTCCCCTCCTGGGAGCCTGTGCAGCCCGCCACTGCCAGGGTCCCATGATCCAGGGACAACTACCCTGGGAGAACGCATGGTGCGCCTCAGGCTGGTGCAAGAGCATGCAGGCCTCTGCCGCCGCAGGCTCGCCCCACATCCGTACCCCTCCCTCCCCCGGCATGAGTGAGCCAGAGCCCCCGAATCAGCTGCTCCTTTAACCCCATCCTGTCCTAGCCAAGAGCAGACGCCCTCAGGCGACCTACACGCAGAGGCGGGTCCAAATCCAAAGCTGAAACCCGGGAGCTGTGAGAACAAAGAAGAGAAAGGGAAATCTCTCCCAGCAGCCTCAGGAGCAGCGGATTAAATCTCCACAAACAACTTGATGTACCTGCATCTGTGGAATACCTGAATAGACAACAAATCACCCCAAATTGAGGAGGTGGACTTTGGGAGCAAGATATATTAATTTTTCCCCTTTTCCTCTTTTTGTAAGTGTGTGTGTGTATGCTTCTGTGTGAGATTTTCCCTGTATAGCTTTGCTTTCACCATTTGTCCTAGGGTTCTACCCGTCCGTTTCCTTTTTTTTTTTTTTCCCCTTTTAAAAAATTTTTTTCTTAATAATTATTTATTTTACTAACTTTATTTTATTCTATCTTACTTTATTTTACTTTATTTTATTTTATCCCCTTTCTTTCTATCTATTTTTTCTTCCTTTTATTCTGAGCCGTGTGGATGAAAGGCTCTTGGTGCTCCAGCCAGGCATCAGGGCTGTGCCTCTGAGGTGGGAGAGCCAACTTCAGGACACTGGTCCACAAGAGACCTCTCAGCTGCATATAATACCAAACGGCAAAAATCTCCCAGAGATCTCCATCTCAAAACCAAGACCCAGCTTCACTCAACGACCAGCAAGCTACAGTGCTACACACCCTATGCCAAACAACTAGCAAGTCAGGAACACAGCCCCATCCATTAGCAAAGCAGCTGCCTAAAATCATAATAAGGCCACAGACACCCCAAAACACACCACCAGACGTGGACCTGCCCACCAGAAAGACAAGATCCAGCCTCATCCACCAGAATAAAGGCACTAATCCCCTCTACCAGGAAGCCTACACAACCCACCGAACCAACCTTAGCCACTGCGGACAGACACCAAAAACAACAGGAACTATGAACCTGCGGCCTGCAAAAAGGAGACCCCAAACACAGTAAGATAAGCAAAATGAGAAGACAGAAAAACACACAGCAGATGAAGGAGAAAGGTAAAAACACACTAGACCTAACAAATGAAGAGGAAATAGGCAGTCTACCTGAAAAAGAGTTCAGAATAACGATAGTAAAGATGATCCAAAATCTTGGAAATAGAACAGACAAAATGCAAGAAACATTTAACAAAGACCTAGAAGAACTAAAGAGGAAACAAGCAACGATGAACAACACAATAAATGAAATTAAAAATACTCTAGAAGGGATCAATAGCAGAATAACTGAGGCAGAAGAACGGATAAGTGACCTGGAAGATAAAATAGTGGAAATAACTACTGCAGAGCAGAATAAAGAAAAAAGAATGAAAAGAACTGAGGACAGTCTCACAGACCTCTGGGACAACATTAAACGCACCAACATTAGAATTATAGGGGCCCCAGAAGAAGAAGAGAAAAAGAAAGGGACTGAGAAAATATTTGAAGAGATTATAGTTGAAAACTTCCCTAATATGGGAAAGGAAATAGTTAATCAAGTTCTGGAAGCACAGAGAGTCCCATACAGGATAAATCCAAGGAGAAACATGCCAAGACACATGTTAAACTATCAAAAATTAAATACAAAGAAAACATATTAAAAGCAGCAAGGGAAAAACAACAAATAACACACAAGGGAATCCCCATAAGGTTAACAGCTGATCTTTCAGCAGAAACTCCGCAAGCCAGAAGGGAGTGGCAGGACATACTTAAAGTGATGAAGGAGAAAAACCTACAACCAAGATTACTCTACCCAGCAAGGATCTCATTCAGATTTGATGGAGAAATTAAAACCTTTACAGACAAGCAAAAGCTGAGAGAGTTCAGCACCACCAAACCAGCTTTACAACAAATGCTAAAGGAACTTCTCTAGGCAAGAAACACAAGAGAAGGGAAACACCTACAATAACAAACCCAAAACATTTAAGAAAATGGGAATAGGAACATACATATCGATAATTACCTTAAATGTAAACGGATTAAATGCTCCCACCAAAAGACACAGACTGGCTGAATGGATACAAAAACAAGACCCGTATATATGCTGTCTACAAGAGACCCACTTCAGACCTAGGGACACATACAGACTGAAAGTGAGGGGATGGAAAAAGATATTCCATGCAAATGGAAATCAAAAGAAAGCTGGAGTAGCAATTCTCATATCAGACAAAATAGACTTTAAAATAAAGACTGGGCTTCCCTGGTGGTGCAGTGGTTGGGAGTCTGCCTGCCAGTGCAGGTGACACGGGTTCGAACCCTGGTCTGGGAAGATCCCACATGCCGTAAGAGCGGCTGGCCCCGTGAGCCACAACTACTGAGCCTGCGCGTCTGGAGCCTGTGCTCCACAACAAGAGAGGCCACGATAGTGAGAGGCCTGCGCACCGCAATGCAGAGTGGCCCCCGTTTGCCACGACTAGAGAAAGCCCTCGCAAAGACACAAAGACCCAACACAGCCATAAATAAATAAATAAATAAATAAAATTAACAATAAAGACTATTACAAGAGACAAGCAAGGACACTACATAATGATCAACGGATCGATCCAAGAGGAAGACATAACAATTGTAAATACTTATGAACCCAACATAGGAGCACCTCAATACATAAGGCAAATACTAACAGCCATAAAAGGGGAAATCGACAGTAACACAATCATAGTAGGGGACTTTAACACCCCACGTTCACCAATGGACAGATCATCCAAAATGAAAATAAATAAGGAAACACAAGCTTTAAATGATACATTAAACAAGATGGACTTAATTGATATTTATAGGACATTCCACCCAAAAACAACAGAATACACATTTTTCTCAAGGGCTCATGGAACATTCTCCAGGACAAATCATATCTTGGGTCACAAATCAAGCCTTGGTAAATTTAAGAAAATTGAAATCATATCAAGTATCTTTTCGGACCACAATGCTATAAGACTAGATATCAATTACAGGAAAAGATCTGTAAAAAATACAAACACATGGAGGCTACACAATACACTACTTAATAACGAAGTGATCACTGAAGAAATCAAAGGGGAAATCAAAAAATACCTAGAAACAAATGACAATGGAGACACGACGACCGAAAACCTATGGGATGCAGCAAAAGTAGTTATAGGAGGGAAGTTTATAGCAATACAATCCTACCTTAAGAAACAGGAAACATCTCAAATAAACAACCTAACCTTGCACCTAAAGCAATTAGAGAAAGAAGAACAAAAAACCCCCAAAGTTAGCAGAAGGAAAGAAATCATAAAGATCAGATCAGAAATAAATGCAAAAGAAATGAAGGAAACAATAGCAAAGATCAATAAAACTAAAAGCTGGTTCTTTGAGAAGATAAACAAAATTGATAAACCATTAGCCAGACTCATCAAGAAAAAAAGGGAGAACACTCAAATCAATAGAATTAGAAATGAAAAAGGGGAAGTAACAACTGACGCTGCAGGAATACAACGGATCATGAGAGATTACTACAAGCAACTCTATGCCAATGAAATAGACAACCTGGAAGAAATGGACAAATTCGTAGGAATGCACAACCTGCCGAGACTGAACCAGGAAGAAATAGAAAATATGAACAGACCAATCACAAGCAATGAAATTGAAACTGTGATTAAAAATCTTCCAACAAACAAAAGCCCAGGACCAGATGGTTTCACAGGCGAATTCTGTCAAACATTTAGAGAAGAGCTAACACCTATCCTTCTCAAACTCTTCCAAAATATTGCAGAGGGAGGAACACTCCCAAACTCATTCGACGAGGCCACCATCACCCTGATACCAAAACCAGACAAAGATGTCACAAAGAAAGAAAACTACAGGCCAATATCACTGATGAACATAGATGCAAAAATCCTCAACAAAATACTCGCAAACAGAATCCAACAGCACATTAAAAGGATCTTACACCATGATCAAGTGGGGTTTATTCCAGGAATGCAAGGATGCTTCAATATATGCAAATCAATCAACCTGATACACCATATTAACAAATTGAAGGAGAAAAATCATATGATCATCTCAATAGATGCAGAGAAAGCTTTCGACAAAATTCAACACCCATTTATGATAAAAGCCGTGCAGAAAGTAGGCATAGAGGGAACTTTCCTCAACATAATAAAGGCCATATGTGACAAACCCACAGCCAACATCGTCCTCAATGGTGAAAAACTAAAACCATTTCCACTAAGATCAGGAACAAGACAAGGTTGCCCACTCTCATCACTATTATTCAACATAGTTTTGGAAGTGTTAGCCACAGCAATCAGAGAAGAAAAAGAAATAAAAGGAATCCAAATCGCAAACGAAGAAGTAAAGCTGCTACTGTTTGCAGATGACATGATACTATACATAGAGAATCCTAAAGATGCTACCAGAAAACTACTAGAGCTAATCAATGAATTTGGTAAAGTAGCAGGATACAAAATTAATGCACAGACATCTCTTGCATTCCTATACACTAATGATGAAAAATCTGAAGAGAAATTAAGAAAACACTCCCATTTATCATTGCAACAAAAAGAATAAAATATCTAGGAATAAACCTACCTAAGGAGACAAAAGACCTGTATGCAGAAAATTATAAGACACTGATGAAAGAAATTAAAGATGATACAAATAGATGGAGAGATATACCATGTTCTTGGATTGGAAGAATCAACATTGTGAAAATGACTCTACTACCCAAAGCAATCTACAGATTCAATGCAATCCCTATCAACCTACCAATGGCATTTTTCAGAGAACTAGAACAAAAAATTTCCCAATTTGTATGGAAGCACAAAAGACCCCGAATAGCCAAAGCAATCTTGAGAACGAAAAATGGAGCTGGAGGAATCAGGCTCCCTGACTTCAGACTATACTACAAAGCTACAGTAATCAAGAAAGTATGGTACTGGCACAAAAACAGAAACATAGATCAATGGAACAGGATAGAAAGCCCAGAGATAAACCCATGCACATATGGTCACCTTATCTTTGATAAAGGAGGCAAGCACATACAGTGGAGAAAAGACAGCCTCTTCAATAAGTGGTGCTGGGAAAATTGGACAGGTACATGTAAAAGTATGAAATTAGAACACTCCCTGACACCATACACAAAAATAAACTCAAAATGGACTAAAGACCTAAATGTAAGGCCAGACACTATCAAACTCTTAGAGGAAAACATAGGCAGAACACTCTATGACATAAACCACAGCAAGATCCTTTTTGACCCAGCTCCTAGAGAAATGGAAATAAAAACAAAAATAAACAAATGGGACCTAATGAAACTTAAAAGCTTTTGCACAGCAAAGGAAACCATAAACAAGAGCAGAAGACAACCCTCAGAATGGGAGAAAATCTTTGCCAATGAAGCAACTGACAAAGGATTAATCTCCAAGATTTACAAGCAGCTCATGCAGCTCAATAACAAAAAAACAAACAACCCAATCCAAAAATGGGCAGAAGACCTAAATAGACATTTCTTGAAAGCAGATATACAGATTGCCAACAAACACATGAAAGAATGCTCAACATCATTAATCATTAGAGAAATGCAAATCAAAACTACAATGAGATATCATCTCACACTGGTCAGAGTGGCCATCATCAAAAAATCTAGAAACAATAAATGCTGGAGAGGGTGTGGAGAAAAGGGAACACTCTTGCATTGTTGGTGGGAATGTAAATTGATACAGCCACTATGGAGAACAGTATGGAGGTTCCTTAAAAACCTAAAAATAGAACTACCATACGAGCCAGCAATCCCCCTACTGGGCATATACCCTGAGAAAACCATAATTCAAAAAGAGTCATGTACCACAATGTTCATTGCAGCTCTATTTACAATAGCCAGGACATGGAAGCAACCTAAGTGTCCATCATCGGATGAATGGATAAAGAAAATGTGGCACATATATACAATGGAATATTACTCAGCCATAAAAAGAAACGAAATTGAGTTATTTGTAGTGAGGTGGATGGACCTAGAGTCTGTCATACAGAGTGAAGTAAGTCAGAAAGAGAAAAACAAATACAGTATGCTTACACATATATATGGAATCTAAGGGGAAAAAAAAAAGTCATGAAGAACCTAGGGGCAAGACAGGAATAAAGACACAGACCTACTAGAGAATGGACTTGAGGATATGGGGAGGGGGAAGGGTAAGCTGGGACAAAGTGAGAGAGTGGCATGGACATATATACACTACCAAACATAAAATAGATAGCTAGTGGGAAGCAACCGCATAGCACAGGGAGATCAGCTCGGTGCTTTGTGACCACCTAGAAGGGTGGGATAGGGAGGGTGGGAGGGAGGGAGATGCAAGAGGGAAGAGATATGGGAACATATGTATAACTGATTCACTGTGTTATAAAGCAGAAACTAACACACCATTGTAAAGCAATTATACTCCAATAAAGATGTTTAAAAAAAAAAAGAGAATCCACCACAATGAGAAGCCTGTGCACCGCAATGAAGAATAGCCGCCGCTTGCCGCAACTAGAGAAAGCCTGCGCGCAGCAATGAAGACCCAACGCAGCCAAAAATAAATAAATAAAATAAATAAATATTTTTTAAAAAAGAAATACAGTAATATTTTCATCATTGCATAGTTTTTCTGACCAGCAGGAAAAACAGATCTTTTCTTACTTGAATCCAAAGAATATGGCCAGTACAAAACAGGGAGCTTAGGCATATGCAGTAAGAGACTCTGGTATTTACTTTTTGAAAAATCTAACATTTGTACAGAGTTAAAGAAAGAATCTTCATCACTTTAAAGGTGACAATGTCAGGGAAAATATAGTTTCCCTGGGGTGGGTTCTAACAAATCAATTAAAAATATGACTAAAGGAGTCATTTTAGTTGCCTTTATAACTAATGGCAAGAATTCTAGAAAAAAATGAGGAGTAAGAAGACTCATGATACAAATTATAACATAACTACTCTGAGTCTGGGACCAAGTGTTTAAATACTAGGCAAGGACTTCCTTGGTGGTGCAGTGGTTAAGTATCCGCCTGCCAATGCAGGAGACACGGGTTCAAGCCCTGGTCCAGGAAGATCCCACATGCCACAGAGCAACTAAGCCCATGCGCCACAACTACTGAGCCTGTGCTCAAGAGCCCACAAGCCACAACTACTGAGCCCGCATGCCACAACTACTGAAGCCCGCGTGCCTAGAGCCCATGCTCCGCAACAAGAGAAAGCACTGCAATGAGAAGCCTGCGCACCACAACGAAGAGCAGCCCCTGCTCTCTGCAACTAGAGAAGGACTGCGCACAGCAATGAAGACCCAACACAGCCAAAAATTAAATAAATAAATACTAGGCAAATATATAAAGGCCTTAGTAAGTCCAAATGTAGAACAGTATCCTATAACACAACACTTTCAGTAATGGAGGCATCCTTTAGAGGAGGCAAGACAAGTAATGCCAGCAATGTGGTAGGCAGCAGACAGGTGCTTGATACAAGAGTAGTACAGTAGAGGGCCAAAAGCCAATTTTCAGTTACCAAAAAAATAATGTGCATGAGTGGAGAATTTTGCCATTAATTATTAGTGATGCTATAAATCTGTGCATATACATCTCTAGCACCAAAATAAAGATAGAAATAACTTTATTAAGAAAGCATTTTAGGTCAAGATTCTGTATTATGTAAACATCTTAAAAGGGAGAAATTATTTACCTACAAATATTCCAGATCTGAAACAAAAAAGGATAAGACTGTTATAATAATAGTTTATTTTTAATACTTCATTATTAAGGCAGTTTTACATTCACAGAAAAATTGAGTGGAAGGTAAGAGATTTCCCATATATCCCATAATCCTACACATGGATAGCTTCACCCATTAGCAACATTCCACACTAGAGTGGTACATTTGTTACAATTGTTGAACCTACATTGACACATCCTTATCACCCAGAGTCCATAGTTAGGGTTCACTCTTGTACATCATCCTATGGGGTTTGACAAATATATAATGGCATATATACACAATCATAATTTCTTACAGAGTAGTTGTACTACCCTAAGAATCTTCTGTGTTCCAAGTACTCATCTCTCCTTCTTCCCATGACACCTGGCAACCACTGATCCTTTTACTATCTCCATAGTTCTGTTTTTATAGAATATCATATAGTTAAAATCATACAGTGTATAGCCTTCTCAGAGTCTCTTCTTTCCTTAATAATATGTATCTAAGGTTACACCATGTCTTTAATACCTCACAGCTCATTTGATTTTAGGCACTAAACAATATTCCATTGTCTGGATGTACTACTACAGTTTATTTATCCATTCACCTAATGAAGGACATCTTGGTTGCTTCCAAGTTTGGGGCATTATGAATAAAGTTGATGTAAACATTCATGTTCAGGTTTTTGTGTGGATAGGAGTTTGCAATTCATTTGAGTAAATACCAAGTAATGCAATTGGTAGATTGTATGGTAAGAATATGTTAGTTTTGCAAGAAACAGCTAAACTGTCTTCCAGTGCTGCTGTACCATTTTGCATTCCCACTAAAACTGGATGAGAGTTACTGCTGCTCCACAATCTCACCAGCATTTTGTGTTGTCAGTGTTCTCAATTTACGACATTCTAGTAGGTGTTGAGTGGTTGACAATTTCTTGATAGATTATTTCTCTATAAAATAATCTTAATTTCCTTTCTTAAGAATATCCATAATCTATACAATATGTTATAGCATACATATGTTGTCAGTAAGAATAGAAAGTCCTCAGACTTTCCCCTTGGGGCTGTCTCCTCTTTAATGATGCTCTACCTGAGAGTAAGAAAGGAGAAACCTGTACCCTAGGTAGCCATTGCCAAAACTATAAGAGAATAGGTATCGTTTGAACACAGAGCAGTGATTTCTGTTTTGCCATTGCGTGGATTTTCCTCCTTCTAAATCAACTTTATTTTAACATAGTTTATGAAAAATTAAAAGCATTAATTTTAACTGTACAGTTCAATGAATTTTGACAAATGTATATACCTATTTAACTACCACCACTTTTACGATAAGAACATTTACATCACTGCCCCCCTCCAATACCTCCTCCAAACCTCCAAACCCCTCCAAACCTCTCCTTCCTTCCCCTTTTGCAGTCAATCATACCTTCCCCTACACACACCAATCCACGTCACTAAGCAACCACTGATCAGATTTCCCTCATTAAAGATTAGTTTGGCTGTTCCATAATTTCACATAAATGAAATCATAGCGTATTATTTTCTGTCAGTTCTTTCATTCAGCATGTTTTGGAGATTTATCCATTTTTTGTGTGTATCAGGAGTTTTTTGCTTTTTATTATAAGTAATATTTCATTGTACAGATACACTACAATCTATTTATCCATTTATCTGTGATAGATCTTTGAGTCATTTCAAGTTGTGGGCATATGAATAAAACTGCCGTTAAAATTGGAGCATAAGTCATTTTGTAGACGTATGTTTTTATTTCTGCTGGATAAATAAATACCTACGAGCAGAATGGCTGGGTCATATGGTAGGCATAAGTTTAACGTTATGAGAAAGTAGAAGACATTTCCAAAGTGGTTATACCATATTATATATGCCCATCAACAACATATGAAATTCCTGGCTGCTGTTGCACATCCTTGTTAACAATTGTCACTCTTTTTTTTTTTTTTTGACTAAAATCTACTATTTATTGGACAATTTGCAAAGCACTGTGCTACACTGCTACACATCACATACATTATTTCAACTGTTTCTCATGGAAGCCCTATGAGGTAAGTATTGTATCCACATCTTAAAGAGAACACAACAGTTTCAGAAAAATAAGCTGCTTGCCCCTGATCACACTGCAAGGGAGAAGCCAAACCATAATATGATCCTAACCTGTCTCACGCACCAGTACAACCTGACAGGGACAAAACTTATCTCCATGTATGAAAGATCCAGGTTTTCAAAGAGAAGTAGAATCACTTCATTTTATAATCACATTTAGTATCAGTGGCATCACTGTCTGAAAAAAAGGTCTCTAAACCATTCTTCCAGTTTACTAATTCTGCTAAAATGTCTTCAGAAATGGCATCATCAGTGAAGCTGCCCAACAAGCCCTCTAGAACAAAACACCCAATGAAATGGGCCTTTATTTATATTTACTGCAAATTACACTTCCAGGACTTTAGCTTGGAGCTATCCCCCTGCACAGATATGTATAATAACATTAGGTGTAAGGTTATCACTCTAATAGCAACAGATAGGAAACAACCTAAACATTCCTCAGGAGCAGATTAAATAAATTATGGTATATTCATTCAGTAGAACCTTATGTAGCCAAAAAAGGAAAGAGGTTCTTTGTTCCTTACCTACTAATATGGAATGACCTCCACTGGGGAAAACACTGTATACAGTTTGTTATCATTTGTATAAAAACCCCCATGTACGTATGTTTGTTCAAGCACAAAATCTTTTGCAAAAGGATACAGGAAACTAGCGAGTGCCTGACTCCAGGGAGAGGAACTAGGAGCTGGGGGACAACGCAAATCACTTTGTATTGACCCAGGGGGAAAGTTATGTATTTAAAAATTTTTTTCAATTAAAAAAAATTATGGACTGATTATACACTTGAAAAATTACAAGAGTAATTTATGGTTGCAGAAGAAAAACCAAAGTCTTCTTATGAAAATCACTATAAAGTTATAACGTAAATAGATTTTTTTAAATGTAAAAAGGCATAAAATTTCCTTTATAGACAACTTCTCACTTATCTACCATGTAATGATAAATGTGCCTGTAATCCCATAAAATAAGTATGATTCTTACGAGAGAATAGAGCCAGATCAAATGCATCATTAAAAAAAAACATGCATACTAGACTATGAATTCTACTGAGAACAAAGGCCATTACTTTAAATACTTGTAAATTTCCTAGTTCCTGATAGGGTTTTCAGAACAGAGTTTCTTGGTTAATGAATAGCAAATTGATTTATTGGTTAAATTAGCAACTATGGAGCTTCCTGACAACAATATAAAATTAGTGGATAATTCACCAGAAACTAGCTTCTAGATTTTCATTTTAATTACTACTTTGAAACAACATAATTTAGTACCAAAGGTTTAAACACCCAATATAATTGCTAGACTGTGAAATCAGCATTATTTATATCTCATCCGCTATACAAAACTCATCAATTTTTCTTTTGGAAACGGTAGCAGAAATCCCAAAGAATAAAAGAGAGACTATTAATTAAAGGTCATATTTACTAATCTAGCACCATAATTCCATTCTCAGGACCTCCCAAGTGACTGGAAGGAGGAAGGGAAGAAGTGAGTATGTTGGAAAAGTGAGGGTTGTTCTTAACTTGTGGCCCCATTTGTGCTGTAAGGCAATGCAGGGTCTAGCAAAGAAGAAAATTGCTGAGGCTGGAGATGAAAACAAAAGCTTTTGGTTCAGATGGTGAAGGAGGCCCTCAAGAACAGTAGAATCAGTTTATCCAGGAGGCAGTGCTGGAGTCGGCCTCATGAACTAGGGGGTTTCTTCTTGGCGTCCACGTCCTTTTTAATTTCTTCAGGTTTTTTAGACAGGTTTGGTATGTCATAGTTCTGAGCCAGATACATTCCCACCACGTTGCCAAGAGTAAATCCAAGCAGGAACTGGAGCACAGTGTCGGCAAGGAGGGCTCGAAGGGCCTCCCCCGGAGCGATGGGTCAACAATTGTCACTCTTAATTTTAGCCATTCTAGTCGGTGTAAAGTGGTATCCCATTGTGGTTATCATTTGTAGTTTCCTAATGATTAATGAAGGTGAGAATATTTTCATGTGCTTAGTTGCTGTTCATTTATATTCTTTGGTGATGTGTCTTCAAATATTTCTCCCAAATTATACTGAGTTGTTTTTCTTCTTAGTATTTAGTTGTAAGAGTGCTATTTATAAAACATATTATAGATACTAGTTATTTGTCAATTATATATAGAAAGAATCTTTTCTCCCAGTCTGGAATTTGACTTTTTATTTTCTTCATGTTACATTTCAAAGAGCAGAAGTTTTCATTTTGATGAAATGCAATTTATCTTTTTATTAGTTTTATGATTAGTGCTTTTGTGTCATCTCTAAGATATTTTTGCCTATCCCAAAGTCACAAAGATTTTCTCCTATAGTTTCATTTAGATGATTTATACTCTTAGCTCTTTCAGTTACACCTATGATCCATTCCAAATTTAGTTTTGTATATGGCATGAAATAAAGGTCAAGGTTCATTTTTTTCCACATGTATATTCAGTTAATTTAGCACTATTAACTTACTGGAAAGACTATCCTTTCCCCCATTGAATTTCTTGATAATTTTGTTGAAAATCAATTTATCATACATGTGTGGTTTTTTTTCTGGACTCTTTTGTGTATCCTAGATCGATATGATCTATAATAATCTTTGAAACTAATTTTAGAGTAAATTTCGAAACCAGATAATGTGAGTCACCATACTTGTTACTCTTCTTCAAAATTGCTTTGACTATATAATTCCTTTGCATTTCCATATTAATTTCAGAATCAACTATTAACTTCGCTATAAAAGCTGCTGGGAATTTATTTGGGATTATAGGGAATCTATGGATTAGTTTGGGGAGAATTGACGTGTTTACAATATTGAGACCTGCAATCCATGTACATGGTATATCACCTCATTTATTTAAATCTTTTAAAATTTCCCTCAGGAGTGTTTTTTGTTGTTTTTGTTTGTTTGTTTTGGTTTTTGTACACACTATTTAAGAGCCAGAGGAAGTTTCTTCCCCTTCCTAAATTGCTGGAAGTTTTTATCAGGAATAGGTGCTGAATTTTGTCAAATTCACTTTCTACATTCATAGGTAAAATTTTTTCTCCTTTATTATGTTATAATGGTAAAATATAATTGATTTTAAAATATCAAACCAGGCTTACATTCCTGGAATAAACACAATTGGTTATGATGTATTGATATTACCCCTCTAAGTACTGCTTCAGTTACATTCCCAAAATTTTGAAATGTTGGGTTTTCATTTTCATTCAGTTCAAAACTTTATTATCTAATTCCCTTGTGATTTCTTCTTTGAACCATGGCTTATTTAAAGATTTGGGTTGTTTTTTTTTTTTATTTTTATTTTATTTTATTTTGATTCTTTTTTTAAATAATTAATTAATTAATTAATTATTTTTGGCTGCGTTGGGTCTTCGTTGTCATGCGCGGGCTTTCTCTAGTTGCAGAGAGTGGGGGCCACTCTTCGTTGCAGTGCATGCACTTCTCATCATGGTGGCTTCTCTTGTTGCAGAGCATGGGCTCTAGGCGAGCGGGCTTCAGTAGTTGTGGCTTGCGGGCTCTAGAACACAGGCTCAGTAGTTGCAGTGCGTGGGCTTAGTTGCTCCAGGGCATGTGGGATCGTCCCAGACCAGGGCTCGAACCCGTGTCTCCTGCACTGGCAGGCGGATTCTTAACCACTGTGCCATCAGGGAAACCCTAAAGATTTGTTTTTAATATCTAAATATTTGGGGATTTTCCTAATATATTTCTGTTACTGATTTCTAATTTCATTGTGATCAGAAAACAAAATCTGTATGACTTTAATCCTTTAAAATGTATTAATACTTCTTTTTATCACAGACCATATTCCATATCTAAATGACTATGCCATATGCACTGGAATATAATGTACATTTTGCTTTTGGGGGTGTGCTTTATAAATGTCAATTAAGTCAACTTGGTTATTAGTGTTTTTTGTACAGATTTTGTGTGAACATAGTTTTTCATTTTGATGGAATAAATACCCAGCAGTAAGATTGCTGTTTTGTATGGAAACCTTATGTGTAGTTCTGTAAAAAATGCCAATCTGTTTCCCAGAGTGGCCGGATTATTTTAGACTCTCACCAGCAATGTATGAGTGACCAGTTTCTCCAAATTATTACCAGCATTTGGGGTTGTGATTTTTAAATTATGGCTATTCTGATAGGTACCTAATAATATTACATTGTGGTTTTACTTTGCATTTCCTTAATACCTAATAAGATTGAACACCTTTTCATATGCTCACTTGCCATATGTATATCTTCTTAGGTGAAATATCTCTTTATGCCTTTTCTCATTTTCTAATTGGATTCTTTGGGGGTTTGTGTTGTTGAGATTTGAGAGTTCTTTATAGATTCTAGACATTAACCTTTGTTGGATATGTGGTTTGCAAATATTATCTTTTAGTCTGTAGCTTCTCTTTTCACCTCAAAAGGGTATTTCAGGAAGTGACATTTTCTAATTTTGATGAAGACCAATATATCATTTTTTCTCTATGAATTATGAATTTGATATCCTCTAAGAACCTTTTCTAGCCCTAGATCCCAAAGAGTTTTCTTTTTTTCCCTAAAAGTTTCATAGTTTTACATTTGACATTAAAGTCTGTGATCCACCTTCAGTTAATTTGTACATAAGATGTGAGGTTTTGGTCAAGGTTCAATTATTTGGCTATGGATATGCAGTTGCTTCAGCACTATTTGTTGAAAAGGCTATCCTTAGCCCATTTAGTCTGTTTTACACCTTTAACGAAACTCTGTTGATGATACTTGTGTGCCTGTATTTTCAAGTTCTCTATTCTGTTCCATTGATCTATGTATCTTTCTCCACAATCACCACAGTCTTGATTACTGTAGCTATATAATAACTTTTAAAATCAAGTAGACTGATTGTTCCCACTGTATTCTTCTTCATGTAAGTTATTCTAGTTCTTTTGTTTAATATAAATTTTAGAATAATCTTGTCCAAATCTACAAAAATAATCTTGCAAGTATTTTGATAGAAATTGCATTAAACATGTATATCAATTTGGAGTGAATTGACATTTTTACTATTTGGGGTCTTCCACTCTATAAACATGGTATATCTCTCCATTTATTTAGATGTTATTCGATTACTGTCCTCATTGTTGGGTCGTTTTCAGCATACATCTTATACATGATTTGATTGATTTATACTCAAGTATTTCACTTTTTGGATGATTATAAATGGTGTTATGTTTTAATATTGATATCCACGTGTTTATTGCTAGTACATAAAAATGCGATTAATTTTTGTATATTTATCTCATGCCCTCTAACCTTGCTGAACTCACTTATAAGTTCTAGAACGTTTTATTGTAGATTCATTGGGATTTTCTACACAGTCAATCATGTCATCTGAAGATAGGGACAGTTTTATTTGTTCCTTTCTAATCTGTATGCCTTTTATTTCCCTATCCACTGGCTAGATTTTTTTCAGCACCATGTGGAATAAGAGTGGTGAGAGCAAACATCTTTGCCTTCACAGTCTTTCACCAATGAATAAAATACTAGCTATAGATTTTGCTAGACAGTCTTTATCAAGTTGAGAAAATCCCCCTCCATTCCGATTTTTCTGCGAGTTTTTACCATGAACGTGTGTTAAATTTTGTCAAGTGGTTTAACTGCATGAATTGGTATTATCATGTGATTTTTCTTCTTCAGCCTGTTAGTCTGGTGGATTACATTGCTTGATTTTTAAATATCGAACCAGCCTTGCATCACTGGAATAAATCCCAGTTGGTTATGGTGTATAATTCATTTTACATATTACTTAATTCTGTTTGCTAATATTTAATTAAGTTTTTTGTATTTATCCTAATTAGGGATATTGCTCTGTAGTTTTCTTTTCTTGTACTGTCTCTTTCTGGGTTTGACATCAGAGTAATACAAGCTTCATAAAATTAATTAGAAAGTGTTCCCTCCTCTTCTACTTTTAGAAGCAACTGTCTAGAATTGGTGTTTTATTTCTTCTTTAAATGAATTACAATTCACCAATAAAACATCTGGGACTGGAGATGTCCATTTGGGGACTGTTTTCATTATTAATTCAATTTCCTTAAATATTATGAGAGTATTCTGTACTTCATATTGAGTGAGCTGTGGTAGATTGTGTTTTTTGAGAAATTGTTCCATTTCATCAAATTTATTTGGTGTCAATTTTATTTTTAGATTGCTGTTTGAAGTGTTCTCATATTATCCTTTTGATATCTTCAGGGTATGTAGTGATATGCTGTTTCATTCTCATTACTGAAAATTTGTCTCTCTCTCTTTTTTCATTTGCAGTCTTGACGAAGGTTTCTAAATCTTATTTTTTTCAGAGAACCAGCACTTTGTTTCATTGATTTACTCTACTGTTTTTCTGTTTTCAGTTTTACTGATTTCTGCTCTTTATTATTTCTTTCCTTCTGCCTACTTTGGATTTGGTCTGCTCTTCTTTTTTCTAGGATCTTGAGGTAGGAGCTCAGATTGATTTGAGACTTTTTATGTGCACTTCGTGCTCTAAAGTTTCCTTTTAGCACCACTTTATCTATGTTCTACAAATTGTGATATGTTGTATTTTCATTCTCATTCAATTCAACGTATTTTCATTATTTCCATTGGAGACTTCCTCTTTGACCCATTGATAATTAGAGAGTACTCTGCTTAGTTTCCAAATGTTTGGAATTTTTCCTGTTTTCTTTCTGTTAGATTCCATTTTGAACTCTAATTAGATTCCATTATGTTTGGAGAGTGTATTCTCTTTGATTTCAGTTGTTTTACATTTGTTAAAGTTTTTTTTAGAAGCCCATAGTATGACCTATCTTGGTACACATGCCATAGCCACTTGAAAAGAATATGTATTCTGAGTTTTGGGGATAGAGTGATCTATAAATGTAAATGTAAATCAGATCTTATTGGTTACTAGTATTGTTGAGTTCTCCAACATCTTTGCTTATTTTCTGACTGTTGTATCAATTGTTGAGAGAAGGATGTCAAAGACTCCAACCATAATTATAGATTTTTGTCTATTTTCAGTTTGATCAGTTTTCATCTTATATTTTTCAACTGTCTTTTTGGAGCATATGCATTCAGGGTTGCTAGGTTTTCTTAATGGATTAACCCTTTTACCATTATGTACTTACCCTGTTTTGGGTAGTTTTCTTCACTCTGAAGTCTATCTCAAGTTAGTATAGCCACTCCTGTTTTGCTAGGATTAATAATTAATGTTATTTTTCCATTCTTTTACTTTCAACATGCCTATACAATTATTTTTTAAGTTACTTTCTTAAAGACGGCATATAACTACATCATGCTTTTAAATCTAGTTTGTCAATCTTTTAACTGATGTGTTTAGACTACTTACATATTGATATATAATGGCTTATGTCAGCCATCATATTTTTTGTTTTCTCTGGGTTCTCTCTGTTTTTATAGTGTTTTATTTTTTCTGCTTTCCTGTGAGTTAATTGAATATATTTTAAAATTCATTTTTATCTGCAGTGGTTTTTTAAGTGTCTCTTTGTATCATATTTGTGGGGGTTGCTCTAGTTATTAACAAAATAAAAATAAAATTATATATACATAACATCACAGTGTGCTGGTGTCATTATTTTACCAGTATATATATATTACCATTATTTTACCAGTATAAACCTTAATTCCCACCTCCCTTTACTCTCCTACATTAAAATTGTTTTAAATATTTCCTCTATATACATTTAGAACTGCATTGGACAGTGTTATAAGTTTGCTTCAACTGAAAAACATAATTTAGAAAATTCAAGAGGAGAAGAAAAGCCTATTGTATTTACCCAACACCTTCCTGATGTCCCAAGATTCCTTTTTATCATTTCCTTTCTGTGTAGCCAACTTCCTTTAGCCACTCTTTTAGGGTAGAATTGCTGGTGAAAGAACCCCTTAATTTTCGTTCATATGAAAATATCTTGATTTCCCCTTCATTCCTGAAAAATGTGTTGTGTGATATAAGGTTCTGGACTGATAGTTCTTTTCTTTCGGCACGTGAAAAAATGTGCCATTTCTTTTTGGCCTCCATGGTTTGTGATGAGAAATTTAGTCATTCAAATTCCATTTCTACTATAGCTTGGCCTTTTCAAGACTTTGTCTTTAGTTTCAGAAATTTAATTATGATTAGCCTTAGTGTGGATTTATTTACATTTATCTTCTTTGGTATTCACTTACCTTCTCAATTATGTAAGTTTATGTCTTTTGCCAAATTTGGAAAATTTTCAGACATTATTCTCTCAAGTATTTTTTTAGTCCTGCACTCTTTCTTTTCTCTTTCCAGGGCTCCAATATGTGGCTATTAGATCTTTTGTTATAATTCCACAGGTACCTGAGGTTCTGTTAATTTTTTGCCTATTTCATCTCTATTGTTCAGATTAGGTAATTTCTACAGTTCTGTGTCCCTGTTCACTGATTCTTTATTCTGTTCCTTCCCTTCTGTCACTGAGTCAATCTACTACCTTTTTAAATTTCAGTTACTATGTTTTTCAGTTCTAAAATTTTTATTTCCTTCTTTATATCTTCTCTCTTCTGATATTTTCTATTTCTTTGCCAAGGCTATTTTCTCAATTGTTTCAAGCACATTTGTATGCTTGAAACACTATACCCACACTTCAATTACTCATTGAGGCATTTTTTTGATGGTTATTTAAAACCTTTGTCAGATAATTCTAACATCTCTGTTATCTTGGTGTTGGCATCTATTGATTGACTTTTTAATTAACATTGTTATCTTCCTAGTTCTTAATGTGATGTTATTTTTATTGTAATTTGGACATTTTGTGTTTTACAGTTTTTTAATTTTGTGTTCTACATTATGAGATATATCTTTTTAAAATACTTAGTTTTAGCTGGCTTCTTCTGACATTGCTCTATCAAAACAAGGGCCGGGACAGGAAGGCTTGCTGTCTTGTTACTGCCAGTTGGAGGAAAAGGAGGTTCTTCATTACTGCTGGGCCATGGGAGTTCTATCTCCTTATATGACCTCCACTGAAACCACAGAGGGAGTGGCCTCATTACTCCTAGGCAGTGGTGAATGTCCTAGGCTTTTTATGACATCACCACAGT
Organism: Balaenoptera musculus; assembly: GCF_009873245.2. Lineage (NCBI taxonomy): Eukaryota > Metazoa > Chordata > Mammalia > Artiodactyla > Balaenopteridae > Balaenoptera > Balaenoptera musculus. The sequence continues at coordinate 105,151,436 of NC_045806.1, read as the reverse complement.
AGGGAGAGGCTAGAGTACCTAGTAACTGTTGATGCGGCTGGAATTCTAGGCTTCCCACATTGTTTCCATTGACACTGTAGTGAGGAGCTTATTACTTCCGCACAATGATGACAGTCCCAGGTTGCTACTTGACATTCTCTTACATTATCTTGGCAAGTGTATTCAGGTGCCTCATTGTAGCCTTGTGAGCACAGAAGTCTAAGCTTCCCACCCAGCCTCTGCAGGCATGGATAGGGGTAAGAATACAGTTTTTTCTGTGGTGTTTGGATGAAAGAACAGTTTTTTCTAAAAGCGTTCTGTCTTTCTAAGCTATCCCTGTCCTGGTCCTTTAGCAAGAGAGTCAGTTCTTGGTGGAACTCTTTGTGTATGTGTCCATTGGTATTTCTGGGTTGCTGGTTTCTTCTGATTCAAATCTGAGATATGTGTAGAAAAAAGAAAACCCAGTGAGTTTACCACCGTATCATCCCTTGGGTCCTGAGTTCTCTAGCTGAACTGCCTTCTTTCTACCTTTCAGTCTTCTTATGTTTGTTTTACATATAATATTCAGGGTTTTCAGTTTTACTTAGTAGGAGGAATAGGGGAAAGTATGTCTACTCCATCTTCCTAGAAACAGAATTCTACAGTTTGCTTTTTTTTTTTGATCCTGACATTTAGTTAATTTTGTAATTTCCAGTAACAAAGAGAGAAACTTAAGATTGTTATGATTATCATGAGGAAATTTTTTTTAACTAGAAAACACAAGTCTGACACAAAAATCTCCTTAGGTGCTATTTTTTGTTGTTGTTGTTCATTTTAAGCACATTCAGGGACTTCCCTGGTGGTGCAGTGGTTAAGAATCTGCCTGCCAACACAGGGGACGGGGGTTCAAGCCCTGGTCCGGGAAGATCCCACATGCCGTGGAGCAACTAAGCCCGTGTGCCACAACTACTGACCCTGTGCTCTAGAGTCCGTGAGCCACAACTACTGAAGCCCGCATGCCACAACTACTGAAGCCCGTGCGCCTAGAGCCGGTGCTCTGCAACAAGAGAAGCCACCACAATGAGAAGCCCACGCACCACAACGAAGAGTAGCCCCCGCTGGCAGCAACTAGAAAAAGCCCACACGCAGCAAGGAAGACCCAACAGAGACAAAAATAAATAAATAAATGTATTTTTTAAAAAAATAAGCACACTCACATTTTTTTTTTGTTCCTATGAACCAAAGTTATCCATACATAGTTTTGATGATCATACAATATTATTTTCCACACTGTTCTATGACATTTGGGCTTTTTCCAGCTATCATTAGACTTACCAGGAAACACTGTGCATACATATAGTATACTTTGAATTATTGTTCAAAAATTGCTTTATCTACTTCACCTGATACATATGGTTATTTTTTTTCCAGCTATAAATGGATTTTTTTCTAGAAAAAATGGTGAAAAAACATGAAATTATCTGAGTTGTCTTTATGTTCAGGTGCAAGTGCTAGCAAGACAACAGTCAAATTGTAAAAGTAGTAATAAAAATAGTCTTCCTATCTTCATTTGAATTCCCCCTTTACGTAAACCAACTGTTTAGTAATTTCCACTGAGTTATCTTACCTGTGCTTTCGCTCCACCTGCATTACCAAATATCCTGGACATATCAATTTTAAAAGATGAGACAATTTACAACTGACATGTAAAGATATCCATACACATCATTAAGTGAAAAGAACTGGTTACAGAAGAATATGTGTAACGTGATTATTTTTGTAGAAAACAAAAATGTGCATAAATATGTAAGCTTTATATATGCAGAGAGAAAAGCTCAGAAGGAAAAACACTATACATTCAACAAGGGGTTGGCAAACTTTTTCTGAAAAGAGTCAGATAAAAAGTGTTTTAGAATTTGCGGGCCACATGGCATCTGTCACAACTATACAGCTCTATCATTGTAGCATGAAAGCACAACAGACAATATGTAAATGAATGATCATGCCTGTGTTCAAACAATACTGTATTTATGGATCCTGAAATTTGAATTTCCTGTAATTTTCATGTGAGACAAAATATTCTTCTCTTGATTGTTTTAAATCATTTAAAAATGAGAAATAATTTTAGTTTGTAACCCATAAAAAAAAGCAGGCTAGATTTGTCCCACAGGCTTTAGTTTGCCAACTCCTGCTCAAAATTATTAGCTCTTACATTGTGAGGTACAATTTTTTTGGAGGTTGTGGTGGGTGAAAGCACTTTTTATTTTATACTTAATAAACTTTCAAATTATTTAAAAATTTTAGAGCAAATTTGTGTTACTTTTAATAAAAATAAAAATATTTTATACTGAACAACAAAATGTTGGTTTTCCGATAGGAGCTAGTAGAATTCTAGAATGGATACTTCCTACTTCTTTGGTAGATAGCTTTGTTATCATTGTTAATTTTCCTCACTATCACCTAAACTAAAATAGAATTTTTCTGGGAGAAATATATAGGTATAAATATAGATGATACAGATTTAGATTAGATATAGATACAGATATTACTTAGACCTGAAATCATCTTTGGTGGATAAAGACTGAATGATTTCCCCCTAAGTTTGGGAACAAGGCAAGAATGTACTCTCACCACTTTTATTCAACAATGTACAATGGGTTGTAGTTAGTGCAACAAGCAAGAAAAATAGCTAAAAAGGCATACAGATTGGAAAAAAGGAGACAAGATTCTTATTTGTTTACAGACTCTATTTATTTATTTCTTTATTTATGGTCACAGATTTAGAAAATCCCAAAAAGTCTACATAAAAGCAACTAAAACTAATAAGTGAGTTTAATAAGGTCACAAGATACAGGATGCTATAGAATGAATGTTTGTGTCCCCCCAAATATATATGTTGAAATCTAATGCTCAATGTGATGGTATTAGGAGGTGTGGCCTGTAGGAGGTGCTTATTATGTCATGAGGGTGGAGCCCTCTTGAACTGAAATTAGTGCTTTTATACAAGAGATCCTACAGAGCACCTTAGCCCCTTCCACTATGTATGAACACAGTGAGAAGTCAACAGTGTGCAACACCAAAGAGTGCCTTCATCAGAACCCCAACCATGCTGGCACCCTGATCTTGGACTTCCAGCCCCCAGAACTGTGAGAAATAAATTCCTGTTGTTTATAAGGCACCCAGTTTATGGTAGTTTTGTTATAGCAGCCCAAATGGATTGGGTCAATACAGGGTCAATACACAAAAATTTACTGCATTCCATACGCAAACAGTGGAGAATAGGTAATAGAAATTTATTAAATAAAAAGTACCATTTACAATGACATCAAAAATATAAAATATTTAGGGATATATCTAACAAAATATGTATGTTGAAAACTATAAAGCATAGGTAAAAGAATTAAAAACATATAAATGGAGAGATCTACCATGTTAATGACTTAAAATTCAATATGTTTGAGATATCAATTCTTCCCCAAATGATCTATATATCCCAGAGTAATCCCAAACAAAATCCCAGCATGCTTTTCTTAGTAGAAATGGAAAAGCTAATTCTAAGTATTATATGGAAAAACAAAGAACCTAGAATAGCCCCACCCAAAAGATAAAAGAACAAAGTTGGAGGACTTACAGTACCAGATTTTAAAACTTACTATAATGGTAGACTAATCAAGATAATATAGTGTTGGCACAAGGCTAGACATACACCAATGGAACACAATAGAGAATCCAGAAATAAACCTATACATATATGGTCAACTGCTTTTCAACAAAGTTGACAAAGTACTCAATGGAGAATGAAGAAGCTTATCAATAAATTGTGTCAGAAGAACTGAGTATCCATATAGAGGGAAAAAAACACTCAACCCATATCTTGCACCATCTACTAAATTTAACTCAAAATGGATCATAAACCTGTATATAAGACCTAAAACTACAAAAGTTCTAGAGAAAACATGGAGCAAATCTTCGTGACCTTGGGTTAGGCAAAGATCTCTCAGTAAAATCACAAAAAGCAAAAATGATAAAAGAAATATTTGCTGAATTTTAAACTTCTCATCCTTTAAAGATGATGTTTAAAAAATAAAAGGACAAGTCACATACTAGGAGAAAATATTTGGACATATATTTCTGATAAAACTCATATCCAAAATATATAAAGAATTCAAACTACTCAATAATAAGAAAACAGAAAACCCAGCAATAAAATGGACAAAAGATTTAAACAGACACTTCACTCAAGAAAAGATATAGATGGCCAAAATGCATATGAAAACATGGTCAGCATCATTGGTCATTGGAAAAATGCAAATTGAAACCACAAGAAAATATTACTACACACCTTTTAGAATAGTTAAACAATTTTTTTAAAACTGACAATACCAAGTGCTGGAGAGTGTGGAACAACTGAAATTCTCAGATAATGCTGGCGGAAATGCATAATGGTAAAGCCATTTTGGAAAACAGTTTGCCAGATACTTATAAAGTAAAACATACACATACTCACCATACTACTCACCAATCCCTGTTCCTGAGTATTTATCCACATGTAAACACAAAGGTCTATGCTCGAATATCTATGTAGTTCCTTAAAAACTGGAAATAATCCAAATGTTGGTCAGTTGCTAAATGGATGCACAAATTGTGGGACCTCAATAAATAGAATACTACTCCTTAATAAAATCAATCAAACTACTGATTCATGCAACAACAATGATGAATCTCAAAAGCATTATGTTAAGTGAATGAAGCCAGAAACAAAAGACTACACATTCCATTTATATGATATTCTGGAAAAAGTTAAACTGCAGGGACAAAAATCAGTTCAGGGAATAGGGTAGATGAAGTGATTGATTACAAAGTGGAATAAGGGAACCTTTTAGAATGATGAAAATATTCTATAACTTAATTTCAATAGTGGTTATATGACCATCATGGTTACATAAATAACATACATGGTTACATATCACTCAAACCCATTAAACTGTACATCTAGGGACTTCCCTGGCGGTCCAGTGGTTGGGACTTCGCCTTCCAAAGCAGGGTGTGCGGGTTCGGTCCCTGGTTGGAGAGCTAAGATCCCACGTGCCTCTCAGCCAAGAAGCCAAAACATAAAATAGGAGCGATATTGTAACAAATTCAATAAAGACTTTAAAAAAAAACTGTACATCTAAATAGGAACAATGTTACTGTAAGTAAATTAGACCTTAGTAAACCTGACATTAATAAAATATCAAAGTTTCAAATATTATAAATTTGGAGATTTTTATTTAGATATTTGATAGAACTTTGAAAACCTGCTTTTTGTGAAATATTCAAGTATATGGACCATAGTTTACAAAGTATACTTCTAAGTGGAAGATTATATTAATTGCTCAAATAGAAATAGTACCTTTATTATTTTGTTTTGGGTTCATCACATTTATCATGAAATCATTAAAACAATTATCTTTTTTCCTTTCCCTAAAGGTGAAAACTATAAACACTAGTACTAGTATTTAACACTAGTACTAAAAGCAAAGGATTATACTTAATATTATTTTTTTCTCTTTACAGTTTTGGAAAATTATTTTGTAAATGTCACGGGTAGTCATTTGTTTCTGAAATTTATTCTTAAAAACTTTAGGAAAAAAAACCTCAGCTCATTCTGCTAGAACAAATGTTGCTTTATTATACAATTATCAGCTTCAGAAATTACTTCCTACAGATTTGTCTAGTCCAGCTGAAAATGCATTCTGTGATTTCTTTGGACCCACATGCAAATATCTTTGGTGAAAATAAACATTCCCTTTGGAACCTGTAGATTCTTATGAATTAGGGTAGTAGGTACTAAACTATGCACTGAAATTCAAGGAGCTCTAGAAAGAAACTACCTGACAGAATCTATTTTCTCTGTTTGTTGGCTACTGATATGAGAAATCCCACTAATGTCCATCTGCTTAAGATGCAAGTGCTGTTGGAAGAGAAAACCAATAATTTCTCAACACCTTAGTGTTAATAATATTAATTTGTTTATTTTTCTCTATCAGTTAGAGTAAGGAATCAATTTGAAAACCTTGGAGGAGTGAGGAGGGTGCTAAAGGTGAGAAGAAAGGATCAAGAAAGGAGAAGATTGGCCCACAGAAGAAAAACTTCTACTAACCTCACAATACTGCCTGGTACTAATTGTTTAAGGTTAAATGTGACTGTCTCTCTACAAAGTTCCTGAATGATGATAATTTTTTTCCTTTATATTGTCAATAAAATCATTATTTTAAGATACAAATAATTTTAACAGCTACCATACATTTGCCCTTTTTTTATTTACCAAGTTTTACTTTCATAACTCACACACTCACTTTATTGGATTCCAAGAGCACAATGGAAAGAACGGGCAACCTGTATATCATTCACTGAACATACGTCTTATTAAAAAAAAAAAAAAAAAAGCAATCAATACAGGATACTTTACTCCTATTTGTAACGCTGCAATGTGTGGTGTTTCAACAGGAAAAAATAGTGATGGTAAGCTTTTTCATTCTTTAAGTCTTCAGCAAGGTAAGAAATATGGCCACTTTTAAGGCTGTATTCATTTTTAATGATATAGCTTTTGGTAAACAGTAATGTTCTAGCCTTAAGAAACTGTATATATAGCTTAAATATCAGTTTCATTGGAGATCCATGCCTTTGTTCTACTGTGCTCATCAAGTAAGATGAGGTGCCACTGATTTTCTAAGTAAATTTTAGATTTCTGACTACCTATGAACTTTTTTTTTTTACTCTGTATAGGAGAGAGCCATCAGCTTCATCACCCACAAGCAGTTATTAACATCTTAAAAAGTACTTTTCATACATTCAACTTCAGTTCCAAGAATATCACCCCAATATATTAATAAAATTCTATTTTATTTTCTAATCATGGTTTGGAAAATTATAGTTGAAGGTGTAATGGAAAATTACAGGTCTGGAAGGGATGGCAAGGACCTCTTATATTATAATGTTAAAAAAAATTACTTCTCCCTCTTTTTTAGATTACATGGTGAACATATTTTATCAAATCAATTCTCATAGATACTATATATGGATACAATGTTAATAGAGTAATACATTTATTTATAAATACTATATAAAGATATTATATATGGGTATATAGATACCATATGTGGGTATCATTTATAGATACTATATATGGATACTACTAACTCCAAATAAATCATCTCGAGGTAGTTAGAGCATGTTTGTTAATTAGTTCTTGGGACTTTGTTATAAACCTTAAAAATCTAAATTCTGTACATATGGGTACCTAGCTTTGGGAACCCAGTCTTACAGTAAGATGTTATAATGAAAATTGTGTCATTTTAATTTTAATTTATAAAAGATTCTCAGTGTTTGAGTCTCATTTGCAAAGCTCAAATAAATAGATGATTATTTATTCTATAGTTAAGAAACAGCCCAATGACAATTCCATATTTAATATCCATGTCATAAGAGTATTAGGCAAATTTAAAAGGTCATAAAACATCGTCACACAATGTATTGCTGGTTAGCTCAACTGGATATACTAACAGGCCTAATAGGTCAAGATCATGTGGTAAGATGACATCAGCAAAAATGACAGAAAGAACCTCTAAAAAACTGCTCCTTCATAAAAGCAATGAGAACATTGGCAAAAAATTGTCAAATCGGTTTTTTCAGAAACATGAGAACTAACCAAAGTCTTGCAGAAATCTAGGTAGTGTTTATTCAAAAAAAAACCAAACAAACAGCTGAATTTCAGTAATAACAGCAAGCTCTGTGGTGTTTTAAACTTCCCCTATTCTCATCTGCCCCTCTACCAGATCAGCAGTACTCCTGAAAATCAACAGCACACAATCATAATGAAAACCAAAAGCCTTGCAGGAACCACAGGAGGCAATAAGGAGTTTGAGATCCTTCTAAGCCCCATTCCCAGAGGATTATCATTATTTGACCTGTTGGCTATTCCCTGAAAGATCTCACTTCCAAGAATGTCTTTATTTTAGGAGCTTATCCAGTGTGAAAGCCTTTTGCCCAGGAGCCTTGGTCAAAGACAACTGCAGGCAATTATGGCTGCCTAGGTCGGTGTATACCAGTTGGAGCAAACAACAGATTATCCAAAAAACTTAAAAGTAAAAACTTTTGAATAAGGAGGCTTGAGAAGCTATGAAATATTCCTGGGAATTTAGAAGTCCATGTGTATAGGGCTGTGTACAGCCCGGTACCGTGTACATAGTCAAGAAAGATCTGAGAAGGCCCTTATTTCTCATAGTTGGCTAACCTTGAGGCTCTGCAGAAGCAGGAAATAGAGACTAAGGCAGAGTTTTTAACTGTTTGGTTGAGTGTTGAAGGCATGCCTCAACAAACACACAGAGCCCCTTGGTGAAGACTGAGAAACGTATTGGTTCTATGCATTTAAGGAAATCTTGGCTAATCTTGGCTAATCATTAGCTAATCACTAAACTAACCAAGCAGAGACTTCTGTGGCCATACACAACAAAGGAAACGGACTTTACAGAATTGGTCCATAAAAGTCACCAAGCAAGCACAACAACTAATAGCAAAAATAGCAAACCTGGAGAGGGTGGAGAATCTGATATCCAGAGTTGCTACATTATATTATTTAAAACATTCAGTTTTCAATTGAAAAAGACAAGACATGCAATGAAATAGGAAAATATAGCCCATTCACAGGAAAAAAGGAATCAGTAGAAACCAATCCTGAGGAAGCCCCAGACTTAGTAGATAAAGATTCTAAACCAGCTATTTGAAATATGTTCAAAGTAAATGTGTCTAGAGAATTAAAGTATGAGAATGATGTCTCACCAAAGACAGAACTTAAAGAAAGAGATAGATATAAAAAGAGACAGATAGAAATGCTTAAACTGTAAAGTGAAAAATTCCACTAGAGAAGCTCAATGTAAGATTTGAGAAGGCGGAAGAATCATTGAACTTAATGATAGATCAATTGAAATTATCCAGTCTGAGGAGAAGAAAGAAAAAGGAATGAAAAAAATTGAACACAGCCTAAGAGACCTGTGGGATGCCATCAAAAGTACCAAAATATGAATGAGGAGAGTCCCAGAAGGAGAGGAGAGACAAGAGTCAGAAAAAAATTTCAAGAAAGAATAGCATAAAATTTCCCAAATTTGATGAAAGACATTCATCTAACATCCAAGAATCTCAACAAATTCCAAGTAGGATAATCTCAAAAAAATCCACACCTAGACACGCTGAAAGAAAGCTCTCTAAAGAGAAAGTCTTGAAAATAGAAAGATGGAACCCATTTATTATGTATAAGGGATCCTCAATAAGATTAACAGCCAATTTCTCATCAGAAACCACAGAGGCCAGGAGGCAGTGTGATGGCATATTCAAAGTGCCGAAAGAAAATTACTGCCAACCAAAAATTCTATATCCAGCAAAAGTATTCTTAAAAAATGAAGGAGAAATTAAGACATTTCCAGATAAGCAAAAACTGTGAGAATTTATTGCTAGCAAAACCACTCTAGAAGAAATACTAAACAGAGTGTTTCTAGCTGAAATGAAAAGGCTGTTAGACAGCAGCTCATATCTAATGAGGAAATAACGAACATAATAGGTAAATATTAAAGACAATATAAAATGCATTCTTGTTTGTAACTGTTTTTTTTCCATCTAATTTAAAAGACAAATCTGTTTGACAGGCATAAAATATATATAAATGTAACTTGTGTGACAATAAAAGCACAAAAGATGGGGTGGGAAATGGAGCTACATAGGAGCAAAGTTTTTATATACTATTCACATTATGTTGGTATTAATAAGAAATAGATTGTTTCAAGTCAACATATTAATTGTTATCCGTATGGCAACCACTACAAAAATAACTCAAAAACCAGTGAAAGAAATGTGAAGATAATTAAAATGGTACATTAGAAAATATCTAACACAAAAGAAGGCAGAAACAGAGAAACAAAAGAAAAAGACATAATACAAATTAAAAAACATAAATCACACATAATTAGACTTCTTTACTGCAAGACTTCTCAAATCTTTTAAAATGTTAATGGATATTATGAAGCTTCAATAATGGGATATAGTATGCAGAAATTTCCAAACATGTTTGGACACAGAACTATTTTTTCAAAGATTATTCCATAGGTCTAATGTTCCATTCAGAATACTCTTTAAAACATACTAAATTAAATCTTTATAACATAGAACAACAACAAAAATCTGTCATCCCTTTTGTGAGTCATAATTCATATGCTTGAAAATGAATTTTGACAGTATTCTCGGGACATAAGAAGTAAATTTCTTACTATCTTTCTTATGTAAAACAAGATGAGAGTTTTATTTTATTTACGAGAGCTCATACTGGCAGATACTGTATATCAGAAAGTAGATTAGAATCAAGCAAAGAGGGACTTCCCTGGTAGTCCAGTGGTAAAGAATCCACCTTCCAATGCAGGGGACACAGGTTTGATCCCTGGTCGGGGAACTAAGATCCCACATGCCACAGGACAACTAAGCCCACATGCCACAACTACTGAGCTCACGCACCTCAATGAGAGAGTCCGCATGCCGTAAACTACACAGCCCACGCGCTCTGGAGCCCATGCACCACAACTAGAGAGAGAAAACCTGCATTCATCAAATAGAGAGAGAAAACCCGCATGTCACGACTACAGAGAAGCCCAGGTACCACAACTAGAGAGAAGCCCATGCACTGCAACAAAGAGACCATGCGCTGTAATGAAAAGATCCCGCATGGCTCAATGAAGATCCCGTGTGCCGCAATTAAGACCTGATGCAGCCAAAGAAAAAAAATAAGGAAAATAAATTAAATAAATATTTTTTAAAAAAGAATCAAGCAAAGAGTAGAATGGAGGGAAAGGAAGTAGTTGCTTGGGCTTGTGAGTCTGATAGAATTGCTAGCCAGTTACACACTTTATAACATCAGTTAAATGGCTTAATTTAGTTAAGAGTCTATTTTCTCCTTTGTAAAATAGAAGGTGATAATACCTAGCTCATAAGATGGCTGAGAGGAGTAGAAAACAGAAACATCTAATTATATCAAACATCTTATTATGGCATCTGGCACATAGTAAGTACTCAAATATTACTCATATATGAATCCATAGGTAGCATGAGTAACATGCTACAGTAGGTCCAATAAATGCTTCCATCAACATCCTACCAGTGCCATGGCTCATTCTCAGAATACTCAGACGGTTGTGTTTTTTTTTTTTTCAGTTATTTTGTGTAAGATTTTCTGTTAAATAATGATTGCATCCATTAGTGAAAATGCAGCAGCTACTATACAAGTAAATGGTTCATGTGAAAGTTGTGAGCTGTAGCTACTCTTTTAGATTAGTAACCATGTCAGAGGAATGTTTGTCTGTACAGAGACAGGCAGTGCGGGAATAAAATGTCACCTATAAGAGGTGGATGTAAGTCAGTAACCATTGCCACATATAGTCTCCTGCCAAGGAAAGTAAATCAAAGAATTAAAATAGTAGCTACTATTTACTGAGCACGTACTATGTGCTTAAATTGTACTTTACCTCTATTACCTCATTTTTTCTTCACAACAGCTTTATGAGGTTGCAAAACTGCTATCTCGGCCTTTAAAAAGTGAATACAATTATTATCCCTGTTCTACTAATGGGGAAACTGAACCCAGGAGAATTGACTTGCTGAACCACTCAGAAAATGTATTCAGCAGTTTTGAAGATTAAATGAGAAGATGTGTATGGAACACTTAGTTGATCCGATGTTTCTGTTAGACTTGGTGCTGGGCTCTCAATCTTAATTTCATGACTGAATACTGTATTTCTGAGCCCACCTAGTTTAATTCCTCACAGTTGAACCAGTGCAAAAGAGACAGTTGCATCCAACTCCACAATCAGCCCTGATTCCTCTCTGGATGGGAGGAATAAAGTTCAGCTAATATCCACAAAAGTATTGTTAAACACAGACCTTCACTGCCCAAGTAGTCAAATCTCAGGTGAACAAATTTCCTTTCACAGTTCCTTATTTTACTCCTCCCCTTTCCACTGCCCATTTTGGTTGCTTACACTCTGTGATGTAAGGCCTAAAATTAAGCCCCAATATTATGTGTTGCCTTGACACCTGGTGAAACTGGGAGGGTCTTAAATGGCCTAATGGCATATTCTCCTCCCCACTCTGCTCCTGTGGAAAAAATATCCAAGTGAAACAACTCTCCTTATAAAATAGACCAGGTACACTTTCTGCTTTTCCCTGAGTAGTGAATTTCAGTTCCATGCAAGCCCATGGAATTAAATAAGCCAATGACATTGTCCTGCAGGTACAAGATGCCACCTCATCCTCTTAATACTACAAAGCCTGCTTCCCACAGCCTCTACTTGTTCACTCTGTTCCCAAGTACAACCCCCATGTGACCCTGCACGGCATGCTGTATGTTCTTCCCAGGCCATGAGTGTATGTGACTGACTAACTGCTGTCCATCTCATCTATCCAGCATCTGGTGTCATGTGTTTGGCATTCCCCATAACCCTATGCCAGGAATCCCTCCCTCATCAATGAGGTGAATAGAAAACAAAACAATTGGCATCATTAACAGGATGGTCCACCATGACTGATAACACCTGGTTAACTTCACCTAACTCTTGGCTAACTGACTGGCTCCATGACATACTGAAGGCCACCTACAATGGAACCACAAATTGCTGCTGCGCTTGGGCTTTGGCCTGAGCAGCATTTTGCTGCCTTTGTTGGATGTGACAATCTCCTTTCACCCTAAAATGCTCTTGTCCTCAAGGTGATAACTGATGTTAACTGAATATACCCCAGCATGATGTGCTGTTAGGTTCAACCTGTGTTTGGGAAGTCATCTCTGAGGTTCCCACCTATTAAGGTGGTGACAACACAGCACCTTAACCAGTTAACACTTGAGTTCTGTATACCAAAGATCAGACTAGAGCTCTCTGGACACAGCATATAGCCTTGTGACCATCATTGGGTGCTTGGGGCAGCCATACGGACATTGTTTGTGATTGTGCATTGCTAGGACGAGCTCAAGAATGAGCCTTTGTTTGTTTGTGTAAAATAAGGAAGCCACCAACCTGAGGAAAATTAACAATAGCACCCCAGTTGCCTAACAAGACTCTTTGTTGTTCAGGCAAGGTGGCTGCCTTGTCCATCTCCTGTACTGCTGTTTCCCTTGCTGCTGTCATCTGGGGTCTCCTGACCCCCAAAGATATCAAGCTGCACATTTATGGTAGTCCATTGCCCAGGTGCTAATGCGAAAGAAATTGGGAAGGAGTATTTGGTATTAGCCCCTTTAAAAACAGTGAAGAACAGCAGTCCCACCCCCTGCGCCCAGAATAGAGCCCACGTTTCCACAGAGCTGGAACTCCTGGCTCGGGGTCTCCTCCCGCCGCCGTCACTGAACTGCCCCGGAGCCCGAGGGGAGGGCAGCCTCACTGAGGCTGCCGGCGTTGGAGGGGCCCCAGCAGCCGAAGCTGCGACAGCCCTGGGGACTGCGGGCCGGATCACTCATTCTGGGGTAAGCCAGCTGTGATGTCATGAGGACACTCAAGCAGCCCTAAGGAGAGATCCATGTGGCAAGGAACTGAGGCCTCCTACCAACAGCCACATGAGCTCTTGGTGCTCCAGCCAGGCATCAGGGCTGTGCCTCTGAGGTGATAGAGCCAAGTTCAGGACACCAGTCCACAAGAAACCTCCCAGCTCCACATAATATCAAACGGTGAAAACCTCCCAGAGATCTCCATCTCAACGCCAAGACCCAGCTCCACTCAATGACCAGCAAGCTACAGTGCTGGACACCATATGCCAAACAAATAGCAAGACAGGAACACAACCCCACCCATTAGCAGAGAGGCTGCCTAAAATCATAAAAAGGCCACAGACACCCCAAAACACACCACCAGACGTAGACCTGCCCACCAGAAAGACAAGATCCAGCCTCAACCACCAGAACACAGGCACTAGTCCCCTCCACCAGGAAATCTACACAACGCACTGAACCAACCTTAGCCACTGGGGGCAGACACCAAGAACAACGGGAACTACGAACCTGCAGCCTGTGAAAAGGAGACCCCAAACACAGTAAGTTACGCAAAATGAGAAGACAGAGAAACACACAGCAGATGAAGGAGCAAGGCAAAAACCCACCAAACCTAACAAATGAAGAGGAAATAGGTAGTCTACCTGAAAAAGAGTTAAGAATAATGATAGTAAAGATGATCCAAAATCTTGGAAATAGAATGGAGAAAATACAAGACATGTTTAACAAGGACCTAGAAGAACTAAAGAGCAAACAAACAGTGATGAACAACACAATAAATGAAATTTACAATTCTCTAGGAAGGATCAATAGCAGAATAACTGAGGCAGAAAAACGGATAAGTGGCCTGGAAGATAAAAGAGTGCAAATAACTACTACAGAGCAGAATAAAGAAAAAAGAATGAAAAGAATTGAGGACAGTCTCAGAGACCTCTGGGACAACATTAAACGCACCAACATTCGAATTATAGGGGTCCCAGAAGAAGAAGAGAAAAAGGAAGGGACTGAGAAAATATTTGAAGAGATTATAGTTGAAAACTTCCCTAATATGGGAAAGGAAATAGTTAACCAAGTCCAGGAAGCACAGAGAGTCCCATACAGGATAAATCCAAGGAGAAACACGCCAAGACAGATATCAAACTATCAAAAATTAAATACAAAGAAAAAATATTAAAAGCAGCAAGGGAAAAGCAACAAATAACACACAAGGGAATCCCCATAAGGTTAACAGCTGATCTTTCAGCAGAAACTCTGCAAGCCAGAAGGGAGTGTAAGGACATATTTAAAGTGATGAAGGAGAAAAACCTACAACCAAGATTACTCTACCCAGCAAGGATCTCATTCAGATTTGACGGAGAAATTAAAACCTTTGCACACAAGCAAAACCTAAGAGAATTCAGCACCACCAAACCAGCTTTGCAACAAATGCTAAAGAAACTTCTCTAGGCAGGAAACACAAGAGAAGGAAAAGACGCACAATAACAAACCCAAAACAATTAAGAAAATGGTAATAGGAACATACATATCAATAATTACCTTAAATGTAAACGCATTAAATGCTCCAACCAAAAGACATAGGCTGAATGGATACAAAAACAAGACCCGTATATATGCTGTCTACAAGAGACCCACTTCAGACCTAGGGACACATACAGACTGAAAGTGAGGGGATGAAAAAGATATTCCATGCAAATGGAATTCAAAAGAAAGCTGGAGTGGCAATTCTCATATCAGACAAAATAGACTTTAAAATAAAGACTATTACAAGAGACAAAGAAGGACACTACATAATCATCAAGGGATCAACCCAAGAAGAAGATATAACAATTTCAAATATTTATGCACCCAACATAGGAGCACCTCAATACATAAGGTAAATACTAACAGCCATAAAAGGGGAAATCGACAGTAACACAATCACAGTAGGGGACTTTAACACCCCACTTTCACCAATGGACAGATCATCCAAAATGAAAATAAATAAGGAAACACAAGCTTTAAATGATACATTAAACAAGATGGACTTAATTGATATTTATAGGACATTCCATCCAAAAACAAAACAATACACATTCTTCTCAAGTGCTCATGGAACACTCTCCTGGATAGATCAAATCTTGGGTCAGAAATCAAGCCTTTGTAGATTTAAGATAATTGAAATCATATCAAGTATCTTTTCCGACCACAATGCTGTGAGACTAGATATCAATTACAGGAAAAAATCTGTAAAAATTACAAACACATGGAGGCTAAACAATACACTACTTAATAACCAAGAGATCACTGAAGAAATCAAAGAGGAAATCAAAAAATACTAGAAACAAATGACAGTGAAAACACGACGACCCAAAACCTATGGGATGCAGGAAAAGCAGTTCTAAAAGGGAAGTTTATAGCAATACAATCCTACCTTAAGAAACAGGAAACATCTCAGATAAACAACCTAACCTTGCACCTAAAGCAATTAGAGAAAGAAGAACAAAAAAACCCCAAAGTTAGCAGAAGGAAAGAAAACATAAAGATCAGCTCAGAAGTAAATGAAAAAGAAATGAAGGAAATGATAGCAAAGATCAATAAAACTAAAAGCTGGTTCTTTGAGAAGATAAACAAAATTGATAAACCATTAGCCAGACTCATCAAGAAAAAAAGGGAGAAGACTCAAATCAATAGAATTAGAAATGAAAAAGGGGAAGTAACAACTGACACTGCAGAAATACAAACGATCATGAGACATTACTACAAGCAACTATATGCCAATAAAATGGACAACCTGGAAGAAATGGACAAATAGAAAAGCACAACCTTCCGAGACTGAACCAGGAAGAACTAGAAAATATGAACAGACCAATCAGAAGCACTGAAATTGAAACTGTGATTAAAAATCTTCCAACAAACAAAAACCCAGGACCAGATGGCTTCACAGGCGAATTCTGCCAAACATTTAGAGAAGAGCTAACACCTATCCTTCTCAAACTCTTCCAAAATATTGCAGAGGGAGGAACACTCCCCAACTCATTCTACGAGGCCACTATCACCCTGATACCAAAACCAGACAAAGATGTCACAAAGAAAGAAGATTACAGGCCAATATTACTGATCAACATAGATGCAAACATCCTCAACAAAATACTCGCAAACAGAATCCAACAGCACATTAAAAGGATCATACACCATGACCAAGTGGCGTTTATTCCAGGAATGCAAGGATTCTTCAATATATGCAAATCAATCAATGTGATACACCATATTAACAAATTGAAGGAGAAAAACCATATGATCATCTCAATAGATGCAGAGAAAGCTTTCGACAAAATTCAACACCCAATTATGATAAAAACCTTCCAAAAAGTAGGCACAGAGGGAACTTTCCTCAACATAATAAAGGCCATATATGACAAATCCACAGCCAACATTGTCCTCAATGGTGAAAAACTGAAAGCATTTCCACTAAGATCAGGAACAAGACAAGGTTGCCCACTCTCACCACTATTATTCAACATAGTTTTGGAAATTTTAGCCACAGCAATCAGAAGAAAAAGGGATAAAAGGAATCCAAATCGGAAAAGAAGAAGTAAAGCTGCCACTGTTTGCAGATGACATGATACTATACATAGAGAATCCTAAAGATGCTACCAGAAAACTACTAGAGCTAATCAATGAATTTGGTAAAGTAGCAGGATACAAAATTAATGCACAGACATCTCTTGCATTCCTATACACTAATGATGAAAAATCTGAAAGTGAAATTAAGAAAACACTCCCATTTACCCTTGCAATAAAAAGAATAAAATATCTAGGAATAAACCTACCTAAGGAGACAAAAGACCTGTATGCAGAAAATTATAAGACACTGATGAAAGAAATTAAAGATGGTACAAATAGATGGAGAGATATACCATGTTCTTGGATTGGAAGAATCAACATTGTGAAAACGACTATACTACCCAAAGCAATCTACAGATAGAATGCAATCCCTATCAAACTACCACTGGCATTTTCACAGAACTAGAACAAAAATTTCACAATTTGTATGGAAACACAAAAGACCCCAAATAGCCAAAGCAATCTTGAGAAAGAAAAACAGAGATGGAGGAATCAGGCTCCCTGACTTCAGACAATACTACAAAGCTACAGTAATCAAGACAGTATGGTACTGGCACAAAAACAGAAATATAGGTCAACGGAACAGGATAGAAAGCCCAGAGATAAACCCACGCACATATGGTCACCTTATCTTTGATAAAGGAGACAAGAATATACAAAATGGAGTAAAGACAGCCTCTTCAATAAGTGGTGCTGGGAAAAATGGACAGCTACACGTAAAAGAATGAAGTTACAACACTCCCTACACCATACACAAAAATAAACTCAAAATGGATTAAAGACCTAAAGGTAAGGCCAGACACTATCAAACTCTTAGAGGACAACATAGGCAGAACACTCTGACATAAATCCTAGAAAGATCCTTTTTGACCCACCTCCTAGAGAAATGGAAATAAAAACAAAAATAAACAAATGGGACCTAATGAAACTTAAAAGCTTTTGCACAGCAAAGGAAACCATAAACAAGACCAAAAGACTACCATCAGAATGGGAGAAAATATTTGCAAATGAGGCAACTGACAAAGGATTAATCTCCAAAATTTACAAGCAGCTCATGCAGCTCAATATCAAAAAAAAAAAAAACAATCCAAAAATGGGCAGAAGACCTTAATAGACATTTCTCCAAAGAAGATATACAGATTGCCAACAAAAACATGAAAGAATGCTCAACATCATTAATCATTAGAGAAATGCAAATCAAAACGACAATGAGATGTCATCTCACACTGGTCAGAATGGCCATCATCAAAAAATCTACAAACAATAAATGCTGGAAAGGTTGTGGAGAAAAGGGAACCCTCTTGCACTGTTGGTGGGAATGTAAATTGATACAGCCACTATGGAGAACAGTATGGAGTTTCCTTAAAAAACTAAAAATAGAACTACCATACAACCCAGCAGTCCCACCTCTGGGCATATACCCTGAGAAAACCATAATTCAAAAAGAGTCATGTACCACAATGTTCATTGCAGCTCTATTTACAATAGCCAGGACATGGAAGCAACCTAAGTGTCCATCAACAGATGAATGGATAAAGAAAATGTGGCACATATATACAATGGAATATTACTCAGCCATAAAAGGAAATGAAATTGAGTTATTTGTAGTGAGGTGTATGGACTTAGAGTCTGTCATACAGAGCGAAGTAAGTCAGAAAGAGAAAAACAAATACCGTATGCTAACACATATTTATGGAATCTAAAAAAAAAAAAAAGGTCATGAAGAACCTAGGGGCAAGATGGGAATAAAGACGCAGACCTACTAGAGAATGGACTTGAGGACACGGGGAGGGGGAAGGGTAAGCTGGGACAAAGTGAGAGAGTGGCATGGACATATATACACTACCAAACGTAAAATAGATAGCTAGTGGGAAGCAGCCACATAGCACAGGGAGATCAGCTCGGTGCTTTGTGACCGCCTAGAGGGGTGGGATAGGGAGGGTGTGAGGGAGAGAGACGCAAGAGGGAAGAGATATGGGGACATATGTATATGTATAACTGATTCACTTTGTTATAAAGCAGAAACAAACACACCATTGTAAAGCAATTATACTCCAATAAAGATGTTATAAAAAAAAAAAAAAAACAGTGAAGAAGGTCGCGTTGGTGGTATAGTGGTGAGCATATCTGCCTTCCAAAAACACTAAAGAAGGTAAGTTAATTACTCTCCCAATACAAAATCCCAAGCCAGTGTGCCTGGGCTTTTGCTTAGTCCTGCTGCCTACCAACACATGAAGGGTTAATCTTGCAATCACAGGGCTTAATGACCCCCACCTGGTCCACAGACAAAATGACTTTACTGGATGTGGCCCCCTCAACCCAGGGAGACACTCCCTGGAGAAGGAGGAAGCAACCTATGAGATGAGCCACTGGGCACTCAAACTTTTCCCTGTAACCAACTAGAAGGTTTGCACTGTGGGTAATCAGACGGAGACAGAAACTAAAAGTTGTGATTTCACGTAGCTAGAACTCCAACATATTCTGTGGGAATCTGTACTGAGAGAAAGGAGGGAAAAGTACCCATTAGATTGTAAACTGAGGTCCACATTCCTAACAGCAGACAACTCACTAGCACCCTTAAATACTACTGCTGCTGCCGCCTATGACTGTAACAGCAAAAATTCTGGTCCTCAAGGTTATAGGGGAAACACCCATGGTACCCCTGTGGCACAGTGAAGGGGTTAATTCAAACCTGACTCAAGCCTGGGGTCCTTAAGCCCTATAAAGCAACCATGGCCATGGAGGAGGCCCCTAACCCTGGGAATATTTGATTTGAAGCTCTCTGGAGGAAGACATTTATAAATATGAGCAGAATAAAGGGGACAACTCCTGAAGTATATCAAGTTAGGGCTGGGGAACAGGAAAGAAACAAACCTGGATACAGGGGAGGAAACAAAAAACTGAAACAGAGGTCCACAATTTGAGCTAACTGGAAATTCAAAGTTTACTAAAAGAATTTATATAAGAAAAAGGTAAAGGTTGCTGATTGGCTTTTGCATCTTTGCAACATAGGTTTTGAATTAACTTCAATAGCTGCTGAAATGCATCAACTGTGAAGCCTTCATGATCTTAATCTATACTGGGGCTCAGATTACAGTTACACCAGGGGATCTCACTAAATTTAAACATGGCACACCGTGTAATCTTAGTAAAGTTACTGAATATAAAAGACATACATGTTTCACCTTAACCAATGGAACCATTCCTTTGCCTAAATTCCCCATGGTCATAGCACCCACTGGCCTAATTTTAAGACAAATTCACAGTGAGTATAGACACTCTGACACAATGAGTAATAAGTTAAAATTAAGTCTTTGACACAAATTTGCTTGAGAAGATGGGACTCCATAAATCACACCCCAGTTACAACAGGTAATATGGCCCAATGTAAATTAAAACAGGGTCTTCAAGGATTGACACCCATCATACAAGACCTATTTAGTAAAGGGGTGATTATCCCCTGTTTCCCCTTTCAGCAGTCAAATTGCATTTTCTTAAGCTCGGAATGAGTGGCACCTCACAGTGGTTAACACAACCTTAATGCTGTGGTCCCATCCATTAAGGCCTCCAAATCCAATACCCAATATTATCTAAATTACAAAGTCCATCCAATAAGCAAATGGTATACATTTTGCTATTACAGATTTGGCCAATATGTTATGCTGGGTGCCTATTTCAACATCCTTTCAGTCATAGTTTGCTTTCATGTCCAAAGGGAAATGATACTTGGTACCCCATGGAGTACCTCAGCAACCTTGCAATCGCACACGGTCTTCACAGGCAATATTTTAGCTGTATCAACCTTTCGCCATGAGCACAGATATGACATTAGATGGACGACATCCTGAGGAGAAAATTCATTTGCCACATTTATTCAGGACATACACATTTACAAAAGGGCTCATAAAAGCAGCATGGGCCATTGTCCTATATACAATGCAATGGCCATGCCACTTTGGTTAAATTCCTAAAAATTATTTGGTAACCTAAGGGTTGCTCCACCCCTGACACTGTCAAGAGACAATTATTGATCCTCTCCACATCCTCAATGTTAAAACAAGTCCAACATCTTTTAGGCCTTTTTAGGCTCTGGAGGCAACAAATTCCTCATTCAAAAATTGTATTTAATCTGTTACTTGCAAATCAGCCCACCATGAATAGCAGCCACTCAAAAAAGGCTCTAGAATCTGTCCAAATTGCCATACAACAGGCACTCCCATTAGTGACCCTGAGACTTAATTTTAGAGGCTTTAAGCAACCTCCTCTCATGTCTCCTAGTCTCTGGACCACCCAGGATAACTAAAAATTGCCCACAAACTTCTGATGCAAAACACTGCCCTCCTTGGCCACATGCTATACACCATTACATCAGCAATAGCTGGCCACCTACTTGGTTTTTTTGGAAGTTTAGGCCCTGGGACCACAACCCTCTGTACTTAGCTGACCATTATACCTTGAGTTACAAAAGCAGCACCTTGAAAGCTTGGCATGGCTACTAAGGGCTCCTTGCTACAAGATGAAGCCAAACCTGGACCCTCTGGCATATCACACCTACAGGAAGGGGTGGACTCCTTTGCTCTCAGTCCCTTGCCAGATGCCATGGTACTGGAGGGGTCACTCCTCTTCCAGACCCACTGGCTACTCAGAGAGTCCCTTGGGATCAAATGAGTGGAGAGCAACAGAAATTCATACACTTTATGGATAGTATTGCCACCATGTAGGTGATGGAGCTAATTGGGGAGTTGCTGCTTTTTCATCCCTTAACCAGGACCTCCCTGATAAGGGGCCAGACCTAAATGTCAGCACAATTGGCTGCACTTCATACAATCACCTCAGCACAGGATGCCCTGGCCAGAAAATGGCCCCACCTAGACATTCTTTCAAACTCTTAGACCACTGCCTAAGAGCTGTCCCCTCTGGGGTAAAGAACTCTGGCAATCTCTTGCCTCACAGATACCCAAAATATAAAGCAAGGTAACAGATGTCTCTAAGATATTAAGACCATAATACAAGGTCTTACCAGGACACCTTATCAACTTCAGAGCCCCAGACATTGCTGATAGTGACCAAGACACTCAATTCACTTCTTAGAATACACAATGCTGGGTTCTTGAAGAAGGCATTCGATGAAACTTCTACCTCCCCCATAAACCCTAGGCAGCTGGAGTAATTGAGGAATAATGGGCTCCTCAAAGAACTCCTACTTAAGTTCAAAAGAGTCAAATGGACCCCCT
Source organism: Balaenoptera musculus (assembly GCF_009873245.2). Lineage (NCBI taxonomy): Eukaryota > Metazoa > Chordata > Mammalia > Artiodactyla > Balaenopteridae > Balaenoptera > Balaenoptera musculus. The sequence goes on along the minus strand of NC_045806.1, from coordinate 105,129,092 downwards.
TGTGGTTGTCACTATTGCCACAGGCATTGATTAGTCTAAATTCATGCCCCCTGGGAATGTGTACTCCTTACTCTAATGCCACACAGGTCTCTCAATTGACTTTATTGGCCATAAAGGGGAATACTTCTAAAGTTCATGGTTTTTACTACCACCTCACCATGTGCCCTCTACCTACTTCCTTGAAGTCCTAGTCATCACCTAGGTTTAAACTGATGTCAAGGTATCAAGGAGTCAATTGCTGTGTAAGGCCTAAAATTAAGAGCCAATATTATGTGCTGCCTTGACATGTGACAAAACTGGGACGGCCTCAAATGGTGTAACTGCAAGTTCCCCTCCCTAGTATGTTCCTGCAGATAAGGCCCCCTAACCAAGTAACTCTCCTCATCAAGAAGACCAGGCACAGTTCCTATTTATCCCTGAGTAGTAGACTGCAGTTCCCTGCCAGCTCACAGAATTATGCAAACAAGACAAACACATCCTCCTGTGGGAACCAGGGGGGCACCACACCCTCTTAATACTATAAAACCTGCCTCCCACAGCCTGTGGTTATTTACTCTGTTCTCAAGTGCAACCCCCAGGTCACCCTGCATGGTATACTGTGTCCTCCTCCTCTGGGTTGTGAGTATATGTGCCTAATAACTACTGTCAGTCTCATCTGTCCGGTACTGGGTGTCATGTGTTTAGCCATACTCCTAATCCTAGGGCAGGAATTCCTCCCTCACCAACAGGTAAATAAGTGATTAAAACACACCCTTTCATTGGGTCACCAATAAGCACAGATGAACGCCAAGCAGCTGTGCTTTCAGGAAAGCCTGTCCTCTGCCAGACATGGAAAACAGGAGGGGGCAGGAGATAAATTTCATTTGGAAGAAGTGCAAGCTGTGTCAGGGTAAATATGGATCATGAGGGAGAATGATGTACAAATTAGTCAGATTTGAGAAATATAGGCTACATGATCTTCCTCATCCCAAACTAAAATTGTGAGTCGTGAGAATTAAAGGTAGCGAAGTAAAAGGAGAGCAAAGCAGTGGGGGGAGGGGGGTTAAATACCACTTCCCAAAATGTTCCTAAGGAACCTGTGAGACAGGAGGTAAGTGACTTGAAAGAGCAAGATAGCAGGTGGATAATGCACAAACACATGTTTAAATAGAAACTGGAGTTCTATTTAAACGGAGAAAAATGTGCAATTGTAAGAATGAGAGCAAGTGAGAAAAAGTCTGTTACAGATGAGCAGGAACCATCTCTTTGTTCCTTTATTGTTACACGTATTCACAGACCCTAATAAGCAGTGGGTCCATGCAATGAATATAAGAGTTAAATAACAGAAAGAATCATCTAATCGACCAATCCCTTATGTCAATTTATAAATTCAAGATTGTTCTGTAATTTTCTCTACATTGTATTGTAATTAATTTATGTTACCTGGAATAATTAACCACCCTGAATAAGAAAAGACCTCTGCTTAACCTTTTAATAAATATTTTTATGGGCTATTTATTGGAAAGCTAGGATTCCGTTAGGCCCTGTTAAAAATCAGATTCAGGACTGAGCTTCCCCTTTCAGTTTGAAACCTGATAGCCTAAAACAGGAGCAAAATTAACTTTGGAAAACTGATCAGCCTCTACATCTATTACCAGGAAGTTGCAGCAAGCATTAGCTAGAACTTCAGATAGCAACATCATACTTCCAGAGCAGGTAAATAACCTCTAGCTCTGGAAGACAAAGTGTCTATCCCTCTTATGAAACCAGCATTGGAGCAAGAAACAAATATGAGAATTATTGTGGTTCCCTCCCTGGAAGCATTTTTTTTAATTGGAGTATAGTTGCTTTACAATGTTGTGTTAGTTTCTGCTGTACAGCAAAGTGCATCAGCCACATGTATACATATATCCCCTCTTCCTTGGATTTCCTTCCCATTTAGGTCACCACAGAGCAGAGTTCCCTGTGCTATACAGTCTGTTCTCATTAGTTATCTATTTTACACGTAGTAGTGTATATATGTCAATCCCAATCTCCCAATCCATCCCACTCCCCCCCTTCCCCCCTTGGTATCCATGTTTGTTCTCTACGTCTGCCTGGAAGCATTTCTAATTTAACTACGACAGTTTCTTAGTGCCCATTATATAGCAGCTGGGTAATCTTTTGATTACAAGGAAACCTCCTCCTGTCCTGCTGCCCCTGGATGAGATCTCCCTCAGTTGTCTGCACCTGGAATAGATCCACTTTGTTTTTCACTTTACCCTAGGAATGGTGCAGTCCTTGAAGTTTGCAAAAAAAGTAAATGTAGCCAAGGCACTAATATAACTTATTGCCAAATGAGAGGTGTTACTTTGATTTATTTAGGAATTCAGAGTTGGGAAGTCAAGAAATGAAGGACATTGTCCTTGGTTTGGTTCTCTTTTTTTTTAATGTTTATTCATTTTAATTTTGCCTTTTTAAAAATTTTGAAGCCAATATATTGTGTTTTCCACATCAAATTTTTTTCTCTTTAATTTTATTTTTTTATACAGCAGGTTCTTATTAGTTATCTATTTTATACAAATTAGTGTATATATGTCAATCCCAATCTCCCAATTCATCCCACGACCGCCAACACACCCCTTGGTTTGGTTCTTTTTTTCTCCTCACATAGCACCTAGCAGAGTTCTAAGCACACAGTAAGTGCACAATAAATACCTACTGATTGTTTTTCTACTAAATATGCAAATAGATGACTGTACAAATTGCTTCACATTCATAGAGTGTTTTTTTCCCAGCATGATCCATATCTAATCAGAAAATACTCAAACCTAAACCCAATGGTGGAGAATAGAGACCTTGACAATTCATCCCTGTATGCTTTCCTTAAAAACATGTATTTACTTGGTTTTTTTTACTTGGTTTTTTTTCTAGCTTGGATGAAGGACAGTCCTGCTTGCTGGTACAGGGTGTAGCCTATAAATTTGGTTCCAAACCTATAGATCATAGACTCCTGGGCAACTATGAAGTTATTTATTGTAACTGGTATATGATTCTAGATTCTATTTGCTTAGAATAGAATAGAATTAGAATAGAATAGAATAGAACAGAAGTAAAAAACAAGGGTCTTCATCCAAAAAAAAAGTTGAGACCTAACAGTCTAGATAAATGCTTTGGTATTGTTCTAATTCTATAGTTCCACTGACAATGAAATATAAGATAGTTAACAAATGTTTTCTAAGTTCCCAAAAGTAAATTTTAAATTCAAAGGTCTGACATACCATTTCCTGATCCATGCTCTTGCTCTATGAATCTCACCCCTGATTTTCTAATATCCCATGTAGTTTTATGACAGAAGTCTCTAAATGTTAAGAAAATCCTTGATTCTGTTCATTTTTAAAAACAAACATATGCAAGAACAAGCTACAACAATGCATATGAAGTTCAACCACAATTCTGTAAAGAAAAAAACCACAGGAAAACAAAGTAAAATTATGGGTGATTTGTATTTTCTTCTTTATATATTTTTATACTTCAAAAATTTCTAAAACAAACACAAAAATATTTTTTATAATTAACAAAGGCCTTTTAAGTTCTCTTAGGAGAAAAGAGTCAGAGAATAATGTGTTGTTACAAATCCAAAAGGGTTTTGAATTCCTACTTTTTATAACAGGCCATGCTGATTATCAAATATTACATTTAACTTTTCCTCCTAAGACTACTTCATATAGTGTTATCCAAGTCAATACTACTGGAAAGCTAAAATAACCAAAATGTTTTAGAGAATTGTGCATCTGCATCTTCTATCTTCTGCATGCATAAGAGTAAGAAAGTGTAAGTGAAGGACACTCTACTAAGGACTTATTAAATTTTTCAGCAAATCAATTCAGCTCCCCCAAAGAAAACCGAAACATACCAGTATCATTCCGACCTAAGTCAGTCTACCTACATCTAAGATCCAAAAGTGCCTGCTGAGTCATCAGGTTTTCATGTTAAGTATATGTTACTAGATTATTGTCACTCTTGACAATCTCCAAATTCAAGAACATCATGACAAGAAGATTTATGAAGATCAAGAAGCAAGTTGAAAATAATATCTCATTCCAATATTTGTGTGTATGTATGACTAAGACCACTCAGTAGTTAAGTGATTTACTCTTATACAAACAATGAAGGGCTAATATAATTCGAATTTGTGCTTAGTAAATTTACAAAATATTCCCTGTTGTGGACCTTCAGGTATTTGGAAAGTGGCTGAACTCTTAAATAATATTTATTCTTATATAATTAGTAATCTGTTCAGTCACTAAGAATATTTGATTAACCACCTATTATAAGATCATTTTTTATTAAAAAAGACTTTAATGAAAGAATATAAATATCTTGAATGTTCACAGCTTATCTGTTTGTTGTATGCATTGAGAGAGACTTCTGATATTTTCATGGTTTATTTATCGCTGCAACACACACTTACTTTTAGCTTTGGTCCACATAGTGCACTGCCCTGAGTATCTGAATTTGGATGTTGTATCTGTCTTCACAGCTTTAAAAGGTCTACTTGTCTGTTGATTAAACTGGGCTGATATCTCAGCAAATACTTGGACTAATATGTAGTCAAAATGCCCTGCATTTTTTTGTGCAGGAATCATTTAGGGAATACACTGTGAAAAATAACAAAATATATCAAGGGACTATGTTAAGATAGATCAGCAACTATTACATGAGGGGTTTTTTTTCAGCTTTGTGCAAAAATGCAAGGTAACAAGATAGGATTCTTTTTAAATTTCTGCTTTCTTCAGTAGAGCTGAGGCCTTCCTCATGTTCCATTGTAATCCAGATAAAGAAACTATAAGGCACGCAGTTAATATGAGGCAGCACAAATTGGGTAGTATTTCCAAGAAACAGAATTTCCTGTGCTGTTTTTCAGCTGAAATCTTTGTCTTGGCCTTGTTTTAAGAGTCAAGAATTTGGAGACAGAATACTACAGTTGGAGTCCCAATGGTAGCACCTATAATTTCTTTAACCTTGGGTAACAGGTGTAATTTCTGTGAACCTGATTTTTTCTATTAAAAGGGTAAACATTATACAATATAGTATCTATAATATTAGTTTCTATAAATAATAACACCATTTAAACAATGGTAATGATTTTTCCCTGGCCTGTATGTTATAAAATGCCACACAAATAGTACCATTATTCATATTAGTATTCAATCTTCAAGTCTCTTTATTTTCTTAAGGGAATTCGAGAGAAGAGTTATAAGCTTTCAACCAGCACCTTACCATGAAGAGTGCAACTCACTATATTAAGCAAAATTTCTTGCACCTACTATGTGGAAAGCTTTATACCAGGGAATGCTATCTCTTAAAACATTCTTTGGCTTTTTTTTATTGTGGTAAAATTTACTTAACATAAAGTTCATCATTTTAACTATTTTAAAGTGTATAATTCAGTGGCATTTAGTACATTCACAATGTTGTATGATCATCACCATTATCTATATCCAGAATATTTTCATCACCTGAAAGGAGACCCCATACTCTTTAAGTACCCACTCCTATTTCCCCCACTATTCGGTAAATATCGTGTAAGTGCAATTAACATGTGGCCTTTTGTGTCTGGCTTCTTTCATTTAGCATAATGTTTTTGAGATTCATCCACATTGCAGCATGTGTCAGTACTTCGTTCATTTTCATGGCCAAATAATATTCTATTATATAGATAAACCACATTTGTTTATCCATTCACTGGTTGATGGACATTCTGCTTTTTGACTATTATGAATAATGTTATACTGAATATTCTTGTACAGGTTTTTGTATGGGGATAAGCTTTCAATTTTCTTGGTTATATACCTATAAGGGGATTGCTGGGTCATGGAAATTCAATGTTTGGCACTGTTTTCCACAGTGGCTGCACCATTTTACTTTCTCACCAGCAATGTAAAAGTGTTCCAATTTCTCCACATCCTAACCAACACTTGTTATTTTCCTTTTTATTATAGCCATCCTAGTGGGTATGAAGTGGTATCATGTGATTTCAATTTGCCTTCCCTAATGACTAATGATGATGAATATCTTGACATGTACTTGTAGGCTATTTGCATCTTTTCTTTGGAGAAATGTCTATACAGATCTTTTGGTCATTTTTTAAAAACTGGGCTGTCTTTTTGTTGTTGAGTTGCATGAGTTCTTTATATACAGTATTCTGGATACTACACCCTTAACAGATATATGATCTGAAAATATTTTCTCCCATTCTGTGGGATGTCTTTTCATTTTCTTTTGATGATGTCCTTTTGAAACACAAAAGTTTTAAATTTGATGAACTCCAATTTAACTATTTTTTCTTTTGTTGCTTGTGCTGAGTTACATCTAAAAGTTCTTTGCCAAATCCAAGATCATGAAGATTTACCCCTATGTTTTATTCTAATACTTTTATAGTTCTAGCACTTATATCTGAGTCTTTGATCCATTTTAATTTTCACATATGTTGTGAGGTAGGGTCCAACTTCATTCTTTTCATATGGATATCCAGTTATCTCACCAATATTTGTTGAAAAAACCTGTTCTTTCCCCATTGATTGGTTTGGGCACGCTTGTCAAAATTAACAGGTCATACACATATGGGTTTATTTATGGACTCTCAATGATATCCCATTGGTATGTACGTCTATCCTTATCCACAATCACGCTATTATGATAGCTGTAAGTTTGTACTGTGTTTTGAAAACTGAAAGTTGAGTCCTCCAATTGTGTGCTGTGTTTTGAATACTGTTTTGGTTCTTTGGGATCCCTTGAAATTCCACACAAATTTTAGAATCAGGTTTTCTATTATTGCAAAAAAACAAAAAACAAACAAAAAAAATTGGGATTTTGATAAGAACTTCACTGACTCTATATATTGCTTTAGTGAGTATTGCCATCTTAGCAATATTAAGTCTTCCAATCCATGAACATAAAATGTCTTTCCATTTACTTAGATCTTTAATTTCTTTCAGCAATGTCTTGCACTTTTCAGTATAAGTCTTCCACCTCCTTAGATAAATTTATTTCAAAGTATTTTATTCTTTTGAATACTATTGTAAGTTGAATTGTTTTCTTAATTTCCTTTTTTGAGTGTTCACTCAATGTATAGAAATACAACTGATTTTTATGGGTTGATCTTATATACCGCAGCATTGCTGAAATCATACAATATTTTTTCCTGGATTCTTTAGGTTTTATTATATATAGGATCATGTCATTTGTGAATAGTGATAGTTTTACTTCTTCCTTTCCGATTTGGATGCCTTTTATTTATTTTCCTTGCCAAAGTTATCTGACTAGAACATCCAGTACAACATTGAGTAGAAATGGCAGAAGCAAGAACATTTGTCTTGTTCATGATTTTAGAGAGAAAGCTTTCAGTCATTCACCATTGAGTATAATGTTAGATGTGGGTTTTTCATAAATACCCTTTATCAGGTTAAGGAAATTCCCTTATATCCTTAATACGTTAAGTGTTTTTATCAAGAAAGGGTGGTGGATTTTTAAAAATTCTTTTTCTACATTAAGATGATCATATAAACTAACATAACGCTGTAAATCAACTACACATATATATATGATCATATAGTTTTCTCCCTTTGTTCTATTAATATACTATGATAGGTACATTGATTGTTTTTCATATGTTGAACTACTCTTGGATTCCTCAAATAAATCCCACTTAGTCATGGCATATAATCCTTTTAATATGCTACTGGATTCAACTTGCTAGTATCATGTTGAGAAATTTTACATCAGTAGTTATAAGGGTTATTGGTTTGAAATTTTCTTTTCTCATAATGTCTTTGTCTGGCTTATTATCAAGGTAATACTCGCCTTATAAAATGAGTTAGGAAGTATCCTGTCCTCTTCTATTTTTTGGAAAAGTTTAAGAAGGATTGGTGTTAACTCTTCTTTCAACATTTGAAATAATTCACCCTTGTACATGTCCAGTTGCTTCTCTCTTGCTACTTTCAAGATGTTCACTTTATTTTTATCTTTTGACATTTTTATTATAACATGTCCTGATGTGGATCCCTTTGTGTTTATTCTACTTAGAACTTTTTTTTTTTGGCTGTGCCACACAGTTTGTGGGATCTTAGTTCCCCAACCAGGGATCGAACTCAGGCCCTTGGCAGTGAGAACAAAGAGTCCTAACCACTGGACTGCCAGGGAATTCCCCTACTTAGAATTTTTTGAGCTTCTTAGATGTGTAGATTCATGTCTTTTATAATTTGGGAAGTTTACAGCCATTATTTCTTCAAATATTTTTCTTCTTATTCTACTCCTCTCATTCTCAGTCTCCTATTATATATATGTTGTTATGCTTAATGGTATCCCATAGGTTTCTTAGGCTGTGTTCATTTGTCTACACTCTTTTTTATTTCTGCTTCTCAAGAGTGGATACTCTCAATTAACCTAGCTTCATGTCCACTGATTCTTCCTTCTGCCTTCCCTACTCTGCTGTGAGCTCCTCCTCTAGTGTAACAATTTCAACTGTTACACTTTTCAGCTCCAAAATTTCTCTTTGATTCCTTTTGATAATTTTTATCTTTTTAAAAATATTCTCTATTTAGTATGACATTGTTCTCCTGGTTTCCTTCAGTTCTTTGTCCATGGTTTTCTTTAGCTCTTTGAGCATATTCAAGACAGCTGACTTAAAGGCTTTCTTTAATGAGTCCAATTTCTGTGCTTCCTCAGAGACAGTGTCTATTAATTTTTTTTTCTGGGTATGGACCAACTTTCTTATTTCTTTGTATGCTTATAATTTTTTGCTGTAATTGGATGTTTTGAATATTATAATGTGCTAACTCTGAAAATCAGATTCTTCCTTCTCCTCAGGGTTTGTTGTTCTTACTTACTGTGGGTCGTGGATACTTGCTTATTTAGTGACTTTTCTAAAGTATATTTAAAAACTATTTGTTTGTTGTATGTGGCCTCTGAAGTCTCTGTTTCTTTAGCTTGTGGTCAACTAGTGATTTGACAGAGATTTCCTTAAATGCCTGGAGCAAAAAAGAAAAAGGAAAAGGAAAAACTCTCCTGGTCTTTGCAAATTATATGTGCACTGGATACTCCCTCAATACTTACCAACCCTCTTAACAACTTTACCTTAGCTTTCACTTCCTAGTTGGGCTGAGCCTAAAGCTCAGCCACAGGTGAAAGCTTAAGGCCTTCACAGGTCTTCTCTGAACATGTGCACATGACTTCCAGATTCCCTGTTATTTATGGGAGTTTTTCAATTCTCTTACTCACCAAAATAACTCTTTCCCCAGATTTTCTACCTGAGCTTTCAGCATGTCTATTATTTTTTTCCAACTGTAATACTTTGCCCCTAGTAGGCAGTAGTTTATTCATATGCCTTACAATTTTTTGACAAACACCCTCTATTTAGTCCTTTTCCACCCTGAGAGAGTTCTGAGTTAGGTAAAAAAAACAAAACAAAACCTTGTGTCAGGCCTTTGAGGAATCCTCAGATAGGTCAAAGCAGATACACACAAGTTCTTAGAAATAAGCTCTGCTCTGCTCCCTCTGAAAACAGGTACCCACACCAAGAATGTGAGTGCTGTCTCTAAGACAACTGCCATTCCAGCAAAGGGAATGGAGTAAGGCTAATTAAACACCACAAAACCTGACTTCCATGTGTAAGTCACCTTTTTCTTGATTCTGTTATTGCTTGGTTGCTATTAATTTTTGCCTATTTTCCAGAGTTCCAAAAAAGTTGATTTTGAAAGTTTTCACTCATTTTTCAGTGTTTATTTGGAGATATCAGCCCTTGGAACTCCTTCCTCCTCCATTTTCACTCTGATCATACTATGAAAGTAGCAGATGGGTGATGGGATATGGTCAGGAAGGAGGGCAGAAGGAATAATCAAAGGTGATATGATTTACTTTTGCTTGTATACTATTTTACCAGTTATGGAGCATTCCCACCACAGTGAATATATAAAAAGTTTCAAAAGATGTGACCCTCACAGTTCACAGTGTTGAAAGCCAAGTCCTTTTGTTTTGTAATATAATAGACCCTTAGAACAACACAGGGGTTGGGACACCAACCCTCTACACAATTGAAAAATCTGTGTATAATACACAGTTTACACAGAAATCCTCTGTATCTGTGGTTTCACATCCATGGATTCGAACAACTACAGATCATGTGGAAAACATCCATGTATAAGTGGACCCACACAGTTCAAACCCACGTTGCTCAAGTGTCTACTGTATTGGTAATGAAGGGATAAGGCGAAAATGTGTGATTTTGCCAGAGAATCTATACATAGAAGAAATCAGAGGTCTAGTCAGATTTAGAAGAGAATTTAGAGGTATAAAAAGTAATATTGCAGGGCTTCCCTGGTGGCGCAGTGGTTGAGAATCTGCCTGCCAATGCAGGCGACACGGGTTCGAGCCCTGGTCTGGGAAGATCCCACATGCCGCGGAGCAACTAGGCCCGTGAGCCACAATTACTGAGTCTGCGCGTCTGGAGCCTGTGCTCCGCAACAAGAGAGGCCGCGATAATGAGAGGCCCGCGCGCCACGATGAAGAGTGGCCCCCACTTGCTGCAACTAGAGAAAGCCCTCGCAAAGAAATGAAGACCCAACACAGCCATAAATAAATAAATAAATAAATAAAAATAAAAACCCAAAGTTAAAAAAAAAAAGATTGTGGTTTGTGGCACAAGGGCAGGCACCCCAAAGCAGACGTGACGTTATCATCTCCGGGGAACAACTATTCAGCTTTCTGCCCTCGTCGTTTCATTTATATATGTAATATATAATGTGTGTATGCGTGTAGGGAAATAAAGATAGGTGCTGGAGATATATGCCGTTAAAAAAAAAAGAAAAAAGTAATATTGCAGGTTGGAGGTCTCTGGAACCAAGTTCTAACATTTGGAAGGAAGAGGGAGAAAGCAAAATTGGGCACAGGGTGAAATCAAACTGTGATGTAGACCTAGACATTTTTGGTCAACTCCACCAGGAGCTCTGTAGCATATATGGCCCTTCAGACTTATCCCACAGTGGACCAAAATGGTTGGGCCTTTATACCTCATCTCAAGCAGTCATTGGCTATGGGCTGCCCCTGGAAGGACGTGATCTCAAACAGGGCAATTTTCTGCAGTTGAGTCACTACCTAGAGCTGCTGACAGCTGAGGCAACTAGTCCTTCCTTGCAGGGTCTGAACGATACATCTCTGAGTCAACCGTAAGTCGAAATTCTAGTCTAAATTAGGTACATGTTAATATAACTGGCACTGTTGCATCTTCATAGAACTTTGAAGAGAGGTGTATAATACAAAGTTTAAATTAATGCTTAGATATCAATAGGGATATACATTATAAAGATAATGTCATTTCAAAGCCCTTCACTAGTGCTTCTTAAGAAAGTAGATTTTAAGTCAATTTATGTTTCAAAGGAAAATAAAGAAATTTGATAGTGCAGAGAAAGAGTTGTGCTAAGATAGGAGATATCAATACATTATTTAACAACAATTTTTGGTTGCCTGTTTTTTCCCCAAGGATGATCTGGGGACAGAATAGATGTAGTCTTCTCACTGAAAATTTCTTTAGGTACACCACGTCAGAAGTCTGTAGAGCATCTTACTTTTATTGTTTTTATTCATTACCCTTTCAACCATAAAACTATACATCAATGTACTCCTCTATTAGTTATAAAATGGCAATAAGGGCACATAATCCGGATTGAATCCCTGAAAAACATAGTTATTCTAATTTTAATGACCATTCCCAATAAGATTCTAAAAGACAGCATATAGCATTATATTCTCCAGAAATATGACATTGCTGATCAAGAAGTTAGAAGGATAACATATCATAAACATAATGCCTCTCCTTCCTGACTTGTTATGGAAAAGGTATAGAAATATTAAACATATTAAAGACTCATCAATATTAGTGATGATGATATTACAGTAGGTTATTAATAAGCTCTGATTTCAAAATTAGTAATTGCTGTCTTCTGCTTTAAATATTCTATTTGTCCTGCTATCCAGTGTTATAATAGGACACTTCTGTATTCTTTGTTATTCAAAAAATGTTTACTCCTAGAAAAATCTGAAGAATGAGTAAATGCCTCCTTTTTAAAACAAAATGCATCTAGAAGGTTTAAAGGATAAAGCAATTAAGTTGTGTCTCATATTTCTTTGTAACTAAAACGAAAATGCCAAGACTCTTAGAACACTGGCTCATGTGTATGTAAGAGTAGACTTGCCAATGAAATTGATACAACTCAACAGATTTTTTCTCAATTTTCAGTTCTTTGCCAAATATCTTTATCATCTCATAGCAATTCTCTAAAGGCTTATTACAATTGAGAAAAAGGGAACAACTTAAAATTTTAGTCTGAATCAACAAGCTACTATATCAATTCAAGCTAGTATATCAATTCAAATTTTAAAAGTTCCTGAGCCAAGTAGTTTTTACCTATAGTACATTATACATACCTAAACCTATATGAAGAATCATACATGAGTACAAACTGAGGAAAATATAAGCAGTGCTAAGTATTGTAGTCTAACAGAAACACCAGAAGCAGCAAAAACTTCCCAAGTCAATAAACAAAACCATTCTCATATTTAGGGGTATTATGTGATGTGATCAGTAACATAAATACGTACAGAAAAATTCCTGGTATGGGCAGGAGAAATATTTTTGTTTCCCAAGGGTGATTTAACAGCACAAGAAGATGTTATACACTGTCTCTTGGAGCTCCATAGAGTCCTCATCTTTTAATAGAACACTTTTTTTCCATTTTAATTTTAGAAATGTCTGTTTTGCATCGAAGAGAGGGAAAAGCTTTATTCGGTCATTCAGTCAGTCATTCAAGAAATAGTTTTAGTGCATCAGCTATGACAGGAAATAGACAAATAAATAATTCTTTAACAAATGAAAAGTTGGTAGTTGGTATAGAGAAGAATAAAGCAAAGAAATAGGAAGTGATATGGTGGAGAAAGTAGAAGGGTTGCCTCGCAGGCCACAGAGCTTCACGGGGAATAGTTAGGAATAGGATGATCTAGGATTCTAGAAATCCTGGACTTCTTTCAGGGATTGATGAAAACAGGAGAGAGGACATCATGGGATTCATCCGGATAGTCTCACAACACATAACAGAGGTGAAGCTGGGACACTGAGAGGTCCAGAAGGGTGGTGGACTGAAGTTCTGGGCCCTCCCCTTCAGTCCTGCCAGTGATTTCTGGGAAAGAAGGTAATCTTGTCCTAAGCTAATGGAGACCTCCTCTTGACTCTGGGACTTCCTTTTGACTCTTCTTGAATGAGATGTGGAGGCCTCCACACGATAAAATAGAACATGTGTTTTATTTAACACCTCAGAAATAGCCAACAACCTATTCAATGAAAACCAAAGGAAACATTTTTACAACTGTAAATAAAGCCTCACACACACACTATTTGAGAGACTGCAAAGGTTTGTGGCACATTGACAGATTGTTGGTGAATTCTTTTTTTTTCTTGAAAAACTGTGCAAGTTCATGGGACTGGAAATTGCTGATGGAATTTACTCCATGTCTTACAGATATTTTGTTGGACAGCACAATATAAAGCAAAGTATAGTAATCATGTTTGGTTCACATTTATTCTTGAGTTTCTACAATATTTTACTGTCCACCAACATGAAAGCAAGTAACCTGAGGCACTGGCAAGACTTTATTGTGGCATTCTTCAATAACTTTTATATACTGTTTCCTTTCATAATTTGAGATGCAATAATGATTTTTGTTATAAATTTCTTCATAAATATTCTTAATGATGGATGATGCATTTATTTAAGCATCAGTGGACAAATAAAGTTATCCACGGGTGACTAACAACCTTGAATAAATACGACTTCACTCAGTTACTATCCATAGTACCTAAGAAATGCAATTACATGCTGGGACCTATTATCCCAATTAATGGACTGTTTTATATTCATTGTGCATTATACTTGAAACACTTTAGAGGCCTGGCCTTCACTTAGCTATAGGCAAAGTAAAATTTATAACAAATAACCAAGAAAAGGCTTTCATTTATTTACCAAGATATGTAGCGTGTAATTATACTTTAAGCATAACTAGGCAGGGCTCAAAAACGCCCTTTGATTTAAACCACAATAAAAGTATATTTTTAAAATCATAACAAATATAACTTTGTAATGAACAAGTCATTGTGGGTTGTTGCAACACTGGAGTTTTCATTATCAGCTATGTCTATCTTTCCCTTCTTGTAATGATGTGGCCAAAGGTTAAACTTGATTATTATTTATTATATTCAGAGAGAATCTCATTATTCCAGGCATATGAACTAAGAGAGCAACAATACACGGAGGTCTTCCACTAGTAGTATGGGTGAACAAATAAAATAGTCTGCTAAAAAGTACACAACCCCTTGTTGTGTTGCTACTTTGTAAAATGTCAGCCTGAGGCTATGTTTTACCGCAATGGAATTTGACCACTGAAGTCTAACTCTACTCCCTCTGGTGGTTTCCAAAGCTGTATTACCAAAGCTATAAAATAAAACACAGTTGTAATTCTTCTCCTTATTGTAAGAAGCATTGATCGCCTCTGATTGTATATTATAGCAAAGGGGTAGTCTATTACATGAATTTACTGCACTTTCTTCCTGATAATTACTGGAAGTTATTGAACAAGGCAGGGAGTTACAGCCAGTAAGTTCCTACGCTAGCTGAGGAAGCAAATCTACAGATATTTAGTGGATCTAAACAGCTGTAAACAACACATCCTGTTTACAGTGTACTAGAAATTTATAATTTACAGTGCATTTGAGGTTATTTTAAGAATCACACTCTCAATTCCACAAATTTAGAATTGAAATATGAACTGTAGCAAAATGTCATGCTAACTATATCATCTTTGTTTTTTAAAACCGATTTGACAACACTTAAAATGTCAAAAGTCAAACCATTTGGATCTGCTATTTCACTTTGTTAAGACAGATGAGTTTTGTTAATTTTTATTTAAATTTGTCATGTATAGCGAATATATCATCTTTGGTCATATTTATTTCTGCACTTGAAATTATAATTATTTATGTATCTAAACTCATCCTTATTTAGTAGAAAAACTGTCCAATAATAAAAAATATAACCAATTTAAAAACATCAAGTTCCCCAAAAGAAAAAGATACAAGTTAAAATATAATACTTACATTCTCATTCTGCAAAATATACAATTAAAAAGGGGCAAACATAAGAAATAAAGAAACATTAAAATTAATCAATCAACCTCCAATTACTTTGACTGATATATTAAGTCTGAAATAAGATTATATTTGTACAACAGTCAACAAAATATAGATTGGGAATCAGCTAGTATCATTTACTATCTTATTTATATATTCTAAAATCACATAGTTGTTTGAATATTCCCTGTCTGATAATGGAGAATTAACTACTATAAAACCAACACTCCTAGAGATACAACTCTAGGGAAAAAATGCCTGAAGGTACTAGAGAGCAAGCAGAAGCAAGCAGATACTTTAGGGAGATTATACTTGGAAAAAGGAAAGGGCAATGGTTGAGTTTCCATATTTTAGAGCTTTCTGCTTGAAGGCAGGCCCTAGGCAGTCCCACCTGACACAGATAAAATTGAATAGAAAACCCCAAACCACAATGACTTGAAGAAATAAATAAGGGACTTAGGAGCAATGACAGCAGCTGGAAAGTGAAGGCAGTATCTCATAAAAAAGACAGCTACAGAGGAGGAGCTACAGAGGGGGATCTAGTGTGTAAAATCTTCCTATATATCTAGCTGACTTCTGAATTACACAGGTGTGAGACAGATTGAAAGCATCCCAATTATGACTAAAAGAACTAAACAGAGATTTCAACTCCTGGCCACCACAGGGGAGACAGAGCTAGGAGCAAAGTTAACTGCCTGTTGTAACAAAAACAACAATGACAAAAAGCAATACCCTTCAGAGGAATATAACAGAATTCAGAATTTCTGGATTGTATCATTTATAATGTCCAGAATATAATCTAAGACTACCAGACATATAAAGAAGCAGGAAAATGTGACCGATATTCAAGTGGAAAGGGAACCAACTGAGACTGTATCAAGATGACCCAGATGTTGGAATCAGCATATAAGAATTTTAAAGTAGCTATTATAACTATGCTCAAAAACACAGAAAACTCTGCTTGTAAGAAATTACATAATAGAAACTTTTAGCAAAGAAATAGAACTATAAAAAAAAGAGCCAAAGGGAAATTGAGAAAAGAAAATATAATTTCTGAGAAAGAATATCACATGGCTAGATTTATTATCACATGGGAGATGACAGAAGAAAAAGTCAATGAACATGAAGATATATCAATAGAAAGTATCCAATCTGAAGGACTGGGAGAAAAATGATTGAGTCTCAGTAACCTGAGGGATAATATCAAAAGGTTAAACATGTATGTAAATTTAGTACCAGAAGGAGAAGAGAGAAAATAGGTAAGGAAAACAAAACATATGAAGAGAAAAATGACTAAAATTTTCTCAAATTTGGTGAAAAATATAAATTTAGAAACTCACAAAACTCAGCAAACCCTGTCAAGTTAATACAAGGAAATCCATACCAAGGTATATCATGTCATTTTGCTAAAACATAGATATGTAATATTTTATATCTATATACCTAAGGCTTATAAGATATATATGTGCCATATATATCTTATAAGATATACATAGTACTATATATTATATACAATATTCCTTGCCCCTCTCTCTACACACACACACACACACACACACACACACATATATATACACACACATACACACACACACACACACACACAAACATATATCTCCATCCATTCCCAGGCCTTCTTTAGACTTTGATAAAGTGATTCTAAAATTTATGTGGAGTCGAAAGACCCAGAATATCTAAAATAATCTTGCAAAGGAAGAATAAAGTTGAAGGAATTATCTGTATGTCAATTACATCTCATTAAACTGGAAGGAAAAAAAAGTTGGAGGACTGTTCTACTTGATTTCAACACTTACTATAAAACTATAAAAATCAAGAGAATATAGTCCTGGCATAAGGATAGACAAATGTATCAAGGGAACAGAACAGGGGGCCTAGAAATATACCCACATTATATGGTCTATTGATTTTTGGTAAAGGTACCAAACCACTCCAATAAATGTCACTAGAACAACCTACCTCACATCACACACAAAAATTAAGATGTGCCATAGTCCCAAACTAAAAACTAAAACTATAAAATTTCTAGTAGAAAACAAGAAATTTTTTTTTTACTTGGGGGTTGGCAAGGGTTTCTTAGACGTGACACAAAAAGCAGCAATGATGAAAGAAAACTGTGATGAATTTGACTTGATTAAAAATAAAACTTCTGCTCGTTGATAGACACAATTAAAGAAATGAGTGGCCAAAACATAGGCTGGAAGAAAATATTTGAAAATCATAGTCTGATAAAATATTCATCCAGAATATATAAAGAACTCTTCTAACTCAATAATAAAAAGACAAAAGCATTTTTAAGGGACAAAAGACTTGAACTGACATTTGACCAAGAAGATATACAAACAGCCCATAAGCACATGAAAAAATGCTCAACATCATTAATCACCAGGCAGATGCAAATTAAAACCACAATGATATACCATTAGACACCCTCCAGTTACAATTAAAAGACTACAATATCAAATGCTGGCAAGGATGTAGTGTAACTAGAACTCTCATACATTGTTATTAGGAATGTAAATTATATAACTACTTTCAAAAAGTATCAGGCAGTTTCTTATAAAATTAAACATACACTTACACTATCACCCAGCAATTCTACTCCTTAGTATTTACCAAAGAGAAATGAAAGTTTATGTTCACAAAAAGACTTATATGAGAATGTTCAGAACAGTTTTATTCATAATAACTAAAATCTGGAATCAATTTGGATCCACGACCAGAAAAATGGATAGACAAAATGGGATGCATTCATACAATGGAATTCTACTTAATAATAAAGGAAATAAACCTCTACTAAATACAACATGGATGAATCTCAAAACCATTAATCTGAATGAAATAAGTCTTACACAAAAGAGTAGAAAATCTATATAATTTTTATATTAAGTTCTAGAACAGACTAAATTTATAGTAGAAAAAAATTAGGCAAATGCCTTCTTGGGGTGCTAGCTACATGACTTAGAAGGGACATAAAGGAATTTTCTGCAGCAGTGTTAACATCCTATATCTTCATGAAGGCTTGGGGTTATACATGTGCACGAACTGGTTAAAACTCAGCAAATTTCACTTAAGATCTCTGTGTTTCATTGTATATCAATTTTCTCTCAAAAGAAAAATATATATATAACCACATATTGAACTCTGGGCAGCTGTGGCTCACCATGGGGAGGACACTGGCAGCAGGAGTTCTGGGAAGTACTCCCTGGCGTGAGCCCTCCTGAAGTCTGCCATTAGCCACACCAAAGAGCCTCTAGGCTCCAGTGATAGGTCGCCTCAGGCAAAACAAAAGGGAGAGAACTCAGCCCCACCCATCAGCACACAAGCAGATTAAAGTTTTACTCAGCTCTGCCCACCAGGGCAACACCCAGCTCAACCCACCACCAGTTCCTCCCATCAGGAAGCTTGTACAAGCCTCTTAGATAGCCTCATCCACCAGAGGCCAGATAGCAAAAGTAAGGAGGAACTACACTCCTGCAGCCTGTGGAACGAAAACCACATTCACAGAAAGATAGACAAGATGAAAAGGCAGAGGCCTATGTACCAGATAAAGGAACAAGATAAAACCCCAGAAAAACAACTAAATGAACTGGAGATAGACAACATTCCAGAAAAACAATTCAGAATAATGATAGTGAAGATGACCCACAACTGCAGAAAGAGAATGGAAGCAAAGATCGAGAAGATGCAAGAAATGTTTAACAAAGACCTAGAAGAATTAAAGAACAAACACCTAGAAGAATTAAAGGACAAACAGAGATGAACAATACAATAACTGAAATGAAAAATACACTAGGAGGAATCAATAGAATTACTGAGGCAGAAGAATGGATAAGTGACCTGGAAGACAGAATGGTGGAATTCAATGTCTTGGAACAGAATAAAGAAAAAAAGAATGAAAAGCAATGAAGACAGCCTAAGAGACCTCTGGGACAACATTAAATGTACCAACATTCGCATTATAGGGGTCCCAGAAGGAGAAGAGAGACAGAAAGGACCCAAGAAAATATTTGAAAAGATTACAGTCAAAAACTTCCCTAACATGGGAAAGGAAATAGCCACCCAAGTCCAGGAAGCGCAGAGAGTCCCAGGCAGGATAAACCCAAGGAGAAACATGCAGAGATACATAGTAATAAAACTGGCAAAAATTAAAGACAAAGAAAAATTATTAAAAGTAACAAGGGAAAAATGACAAATAACATACAAGGGAACTCCCAGAAGGTTAAGAGCTGATTTCTCAGCAAAAACTCTACAAGCCAGAAGGGAGTGGCATGATATACTTAAAGTGATGAAAGGGAAGAACCTACAACCAAGATTACTCTACCGGCAATGATCTCGTTTAGATTTGAAAGAGAAATCAAAAGCTTTAAAGACAAACAAAAGCTAAGAGAATTCAGCACTACCAAACCAGCTCTATAACAAATGCTAAAGGAACTTCTCTAAGTGGGAAAAACAACAAAGGAAAAGTACCTACAAAAACAAACCAAAACAATTAAGAAAATGGTCATAGGAACATACATATCGATAATTACCTTAAATGTGAATGGATTAAATGCTCCCATCAAAAGACACAGGCTTGCTGAATGGATACAAAAACAAGACCCATATATATACTGTCTACATGAGACCCACTTCAGACCGAGGGAAACATACAGACTGAAAGTGAGGGGATGGAAAAAGATATTCCATGCAAATGGAAATCAAAAGAAAGCTGGAATAGCAATACTCATATCAGATAAAATAGACTTTAAAATAAAGAATGTTACAAGAGACAAAGAAGGACAATACATAATGATCAAGGGATCAACCCAGGAATATATAACAATTAAAAATATATATAACCAACATAGGAGCACCTCAATACATAAGGCAAATGCTAACAGCCATAAAAGAGGAAATCGACAGTAACACAGTAATAGTGGGGGACTTTAACACCTCACTTACACCAATGGACAGACCATCCAGACAGAAAATTAATAAGGAACCACAAGCTTTAAATGAGACAATAGACCAGATAGATTTAATTGATATTTATAGGACATTCCACCCAAAAACAGCAGATTACACTTTCTTCTCAAGTGCATAAGTAACATTCACCAGGATAGATCACATCTTGGGTCACAAAACAAGCCTCAGTAAATTTAAGAAAATTGAAATCATAACAAGTATCTTTTCCGACCACAAAGCTATGAGATTAGAAATCAATTACAGGGAAATAAACGTAGAAAACACAAACACAAGAAGGCTAAATAATACGTTACTAAATAACAAAGAGATCACTGAAGAAATCAAAGAGGAAATCAAAAAATACCTAGAGACGAGGGGCAAGATGGCGGAAGAGTAAGACCCGGAGATCACCTTCCTTCCCACAGATACAGTAGAAATACATCTACACGTGGAACTGCTCCTACACAACACCCACTGAACGCTGGCAGAAGACGTCAGACCTCCCAAAAGGCAAGAAAATCCCCACGTACTTGGGTAGGGTACAAGAAAAAAGAAATAACAGAGACAAAAGAATAGGGACGGGACCTGCACCAGTGGGAGGGAGCCGTGAAGGAGGAAAGGTTTCCAGGCACTAGGAAGCCCCTTTGCGGGCAGCGACTGCGGGTGGCAGAGGGGGGAAGCTTCGGAGCCGCGGAGGAGAGCGCAGCCACAGGGGTGCGGAGGGCAAAGCGGAGAGACTCCCGCACAGAGGCTCGGCGCCAACCAGCACTCAGCAGCCCGAGAGGCTTGTCTGCTCACCCGCCGGGGCGGGCGGGGGCTGGGAGCTGAGGCTCGGGCTTTGGTGCTAGCCGGGAGGGAGTCTGGGAAAAAGTCTGCAGCTGCCGAAGAGGCAAGAGATTTTTTCTTGCCTCTTTGTTTCGCGGCGCGCAAGGAGAGGGGATTCAGAGCGCTGCCTAAACGAAATCCAGAGACGGGTGCGAGCCGCGGCTATCAGCGTGGATCCCACAGCAACAGGGGCGCAGAGGGAAAAACGGAGAGATTCCCGCACAGAGGCTCAGTGCCGAGCAGCGCTCACCAGCCCGAGAGGCTTGTCTGCTCACCCGCTGGGGCGGGCGGGACTGGGAGCTGAGGCGCGGGCTTCGGTCGGATCGC
The DNA here is from genome assembly GCF_009873245.2 of Balaenoptera musculus. Taxonomy (NCBI): domain Eukaryota; kingdom Metazoa; phylum Chordata; class Mammalia; order Artiodactyla; family Balaenopteridae; genus Balaenoptera; species Balaenoptera musculus. The sequence continues at coordinate 105,107,782 of NC_045806.1, read as the reverse complement.
AGGGAGAGGACTGGGGTTGGCGGCGTGAACACAGCCTGAAGGGGTTGGCGTGCCGCGGCGAGCCGGGAGGGAGCCGGAGAGGAGGTCTGCAGCCGCCGAAGAGGCAAGAAAAAGTCTCTTGCCTCTTCGGCG